>NC_051409.1:7339964-7340664 GCF_015228065.2 Penaeus monodon | reverse complement strand
GACCACGCATATTTTTAAGCAACATATTCCGCGAATCTTGTTTCGAAATTTATCGCTCGCGTAGAATATCGACGTTTCGAAGAACACATTACTTGCTGAACAAATATGCATGGCTCGAAATTATGTTCATCGGCAGGCAATTTCACCCAAATGGATGCCTGATTCCACGTACTGAGGAATTCGTGTTTATAAAAGACCGGGAAAATGTGCGCATTAAAAAAAATAATAATATAAAAAATAGAGGGAGCAGATATGTAAAAATGAATGTAATCATTTCTCCTAATCAGACTTTCCTCGAGATATAAGAAATGTATATTTAACAACATTAAAAAGAGTAAATAAATAAAAATGCAAAAAGGAGTGTTGTGAATTCCCATGATCAATATGTCGTGTTTTACCATGAAAACACTTTCCTAGTAAGCCGTGTTAAGGGTCCTGAGTATAATTCTCCAAAATATAATGGCGATTAACAGGCACTTAACTTATAAAAATACTTTTAAATTACTGTCGACGGTTTTGAAGAATAGATGAAGAGGTGCGAATGATCGACAGTGTAAAATATTAAATGGATATATAATGAAGGAAATATAGTTAAATATTGAGAGCAATGTCGAATATTTCAGTGAAATTAGTTTTATTAATGATATCATGATTAAGCACATTTTTGATAACCTATGTTCTATTTGTTCTCGTTAATTTA
>NC_051409.1:7338728-7338871 GCF_015228065.2 Penaeus monodon | reverse complement strand
CACCGGATCCGAGAGCAGACCTGGCAGTTCTTTTCTCAGCAAAAGGATGCAATAGATGCAATTCTATTTCGGGCGGAGAAGTTTGTCGATATTTTCTGCTTATACAGTTGCTGTGGAGAAAATCATGCAGATTTTTTTAAAGG
>NC_051409.1:7338574-7338673 GCF_015228065.2 Penaeus monodon | reverse complement strand
TGATTTTCTACCCAGAGACAACCTTCCATGGCCACAAAAATATTAAATAGATAAATAACAGACTTTCTACCAAGACGAAAAATTCCACGCCCCCCCATA
>NC_051409.1:7338148-7338460 GCF_015228065.2 Penaeus monodon | reverse complement strand
CGACAAAGGCATTATCTTTAACAGCAAAACCGCCTCACTTCCAAGACGAAGGATTGACATTGCAAATTCCTTCCCCCAAAAACTGGAATGCATTTACATGATTCACACTTAATGGTCAATGTTGCACTGGAACCAAAGCAGCTTACGTGCGGCATATTGTTGGAACCTCCGACGTAAATGTCGCATTGTTCAATAACTGTCGCCAGTTTTCTAAAACGACCCGCGTTCCATTTTCCCACATCGCTAATTGTCGCTGAACACGCTTGTAAAAGTTGATTAAACAGGCAATTATTTCATTATTCGAGCCAAACG
>NC_051409.1:7337783-7338104 GCF_015228065.2 Penaeus monodon | reverse complement strand
CCACGAATATTTTTAAGAAACATATTCCGCGAATCTTGTTCGAATTTATCGCTCGCGTAGAATATCGACGTTTCGAAGAACACATTACTTGCTGAACAAATATGCATGGCTCGAAATTATGTTCATCGGCAGGCAATTTCACCCAAATGGATGCCTGATTCCACGTACTGAGGAATTCGTGTTTATAAAAGACCGGGAAATGTGCGCATTAAAAAAAATAATAATATAAAAAATTAGAGGGAGCAGATATGTAAAAATGATGTAAAACATTTCTCCTCATCCGACTTTCCTCGAGATATAAGAAATGTATATTAACAACAT
>NC_051409.1:7337402-7337754 GCF_015228065.2 Penaeus monodon | reverse complement strand
AATGCAAAAAGGAGTGTTGTGAATTCCCATGATCAATATGTCGTGTTTTACCATGAAAACACTTTCCTAGTAAGCCGTGTTAAGGGTCCTGAGTATAATTCTCCAAAATATAATGGCGATTAACAGGCACTTAACTTATAAAAATCTTTTTAAAATTTCTGTCGACGGGTTTTTAAGAATAGATAAGAGGGGGCGAAAGATCGACAGTGTAAAAAATTAATGGGTATATAATGAAGGAAATATAGTTAAATAGTGAGTGCTATGTCGAATATTTCAGTGAAATTAGTTTTATTAATGATACCATGATTAAGCACATTTTTTTATAACCTATGTTCTATTTGTTCTCGTTAAT
>NC_051409.1:7334456-7334678 GCF_015228065.2 Penaeus monodon | reverse complement strand
AAAACAAAATAAAAATAAATAAAATATACAAATCAACCAATAATATAATATAAACATACAATAAACCATAAATAAAATAATAATCACAATTCCCAAATTATCAATAATACCAACAAAAAATAAACAATTTACATAATTAATTCCCCTAAATAACATATGTCGCATGATTAATTTCTGTATTTTTGTTTTTTAGTAAGGGAAATGGTTTTTCATCAGTAACTC
>NC_051409.1:7333295-7333359 GCF_015228065.2 Penaeus monodon | reverse complement strand
TTATTATCATTACTGTTAGCAGTAATAGATATACAAACTCGTGGTTAGGTCGAAAAACATAAGT
>NC_051409.1:7332821-7333114 GCF_015228065.2 Penaeus monodon | reverse complement strand
TAGACACATAGATAGATAAGCTTGTATAAGACACAGTTAAGCAAACACAAACTACATGAAGACAGGCATCTAGGAACAAACATATTCGATAAATATTCACAGATCTCTAGACATATGTGACAGTATATATCAATACAGTGAGAAAATATATGCTATAAAACCCGGGCTATGAAAGATTATATTAATATTAAAGACAATTTACTTCAGTTTATGCATGTAGAGAGAAAATGTTTATAGGTTATAGAGTATATATATGATAAGAATATATAATGATATGATATTAAATCACTATA
>NC_051409.1:7332409-7332479 GCF_015228065.2 Penaeus monodon | reverse complement strand
CTTTTGTTGGTGCGATGAAGGCAAGATAATGAAGGGGACGAGTGTTCGCACAGAATTAACGACCTTCTTT
>NC_051409.1:7332230-7332365 GCF_015228065.2 Penaeus monodon | reverse complement strand
TAGGGGGTTATGTGGATGATGTAGTTTTGTAGGATGCGGCGAATGAAAGGAGGAAGGCGAAAGGCTTGATAAAAGGGAAGAGGAGGTATGCAAGAAAGATAGCGAAGGTGATAGTAAGGAAGATATATAAGGTAT
>NC_051409.1:7331674-7331808 GCF_015228065.2 Penaeus monodon | reverse complement strand
GGCTCACACATACAAACACACATTTTTTCTCTACTTATCTTAGATCCTATGTTATCAATCAAATATACACCTACACAGACACGCACGAAAAATATACAGCATAAACACACCAATACCCAATCATATCAACACGC
>NC_051409.1:7331036-7331125 GCF_015228065.2 Penaeus monodon | reverse complement strand
TATCAACACCCATACACCCATGCAATTCATTATTGTAACTGCAAACGTTTACTCTTGCAACAGGGAGAAAGTCTAGGCCCCGGGAGGAC
>NC_051409.1:7330881-7331000 GCF_015228065.2 Penaeus monodon | reverse complement strand
CATGATCATATGTACATGATCAGGTACACACTCATACTACACAGATATACACAAAATAAATACACAGCATACTGTTTTTTGTACATTGTACGAAGAGACACTTACAGGGTAGCAAATGT
>NC_051409.1:7330180-7330277 GCF_015228065.2 Penaeus monodon | reverse complement strand
CCACACCCCACATGCAAATGCCCGAGACAGCTGAGTGCAGAAAAAGCTGATTGCACTCTGTTGACATTTTCATTCCCGAATTAGGAAACACAGCCCC
>NC_051409.1:7329439-7329620 GCF_015228065.2 Penaeus monodon | reverse complement strand
ATAAACAGAAACCAAAAACTGAAACCACATTTCACAGGTAATTTTATGAGGTTTCTTCCCGCTGACACGAGAACAATAGGGCGGGGGGGGGGTCGCAGATCAAAGCTCTGTATTTGTTTTATTAGGAAAAAGGGGGAGAATGAAGGAGATAAGACGGAGGAAGAGAGAGAGAGGTGAAATA
>NC_051409.1:7328176-7328428 GCF_015228065.2 Penaeus monodon | reverse complement strand
TAGTCACATAGATAGATAAGCTTGTATAAGACACAGTTAAGCATACACAAACTACATGAAGACAGGCATCTAGGAACAAACATATTCGATAAATATTCACAGATCTCTAAGACAATATGTGACAGTAATATATCAATACAGTGAGAAAATATATGCTATAAAACCCGGGCTATGAAAGATTATATGTAAATATTAAAGACAAATTTACTTCAGTTTATGCATGTAGAGAGAAAATGTTTATAGGTTATAGAG
>NC_051409.1:7327476-7327611 GCF_015228065.2 Penaeus monodon | reverse complement strand
TAGGGGGTTATGTGGATGATGTAGTTTTGTAGGATGCGGCGAATGAAAGGAGGAAGGCGAAAGGCTTGATAAAAGGGAAGAGGAGGTATGCAAGAAAGATAGCGAAGGTGATAGTAAGGAAGATATATAAGATAT
>NC_051409.1:7326967-7327105 GCF_015228065.2 Penaeus monodon | reverse complement strand
GGCTCACACATACAAACACACATTTTTTCTCTACTTATCTTAGATCCTATGTTATCAATCAAATATACACCTACACAGACACGCACGAAAAATATACAGCATAAACACACCAATACCCAATCATATGAACACCCATCT
>NC_051409.1:7326365-7326458 GCF_015228065.2 Penaeus monodon | reverse complement strand
TATCAACACCCATACACCCATGCAATTCATTATTGTAACTGCAAACGTTTACTCTTGCAACAGGGAGAAAGTCTAGGCCCGGGAGGACCAAAA
>NC_051409.1:7325511-7325589 GCF_015228065.2 Penaeus monodon | reverse complement strand
AATAGCTGATTGCACTCTGTTGACATTTCTCATTCCCGAATTAGGAAACACAGCCTTTTTTTCTTGAATTTTTAAATA
>NC_051409.1:7325002-7325098 GCF_015228065.2 Penaeus monodon | reverse complement strand
CGCGACCTGGCAACTCGGCGGCTTCCCTTCTCCTCATTATTCTTGCCTGTGTAACGGCGGCAGGCAGGAGAAAATGTGTGTGACAAAGGCTGATAA
>NC_051409.1:7324709-7324775 GCF_015228065.2 Penaeus monodon | reverse complement strand
CATGAATAAATAGATAGATAGATATAGATCTCTATTGTCCTGGGTAAGAGAAATGTAAATAAAAAT
>NC_051409.1:7323316-7323442 GCF_015228065.2 Penaeus monodon | reverse complement strand
ACCTCCTGAATTTTTGGAAAGGGACCTTCTTCAAACATTGACGGGCCTCGCCACCTGTGTTACGCCTACGTGAGTTTTAACAACGTAGTGCACGCTCGCCAAGCACTCGCATGCACATACATAGTA
>NC_051409.1:7322713-7323133 GCF_015228065.2 Penaeus monodon | reverse complement strand
AACATATATTGAAATAAACAGAAATGGAGAAAACTAAACTGAATCAAAGAAAAGTTAGGCGAAGAGAAATTATATTTGGTCGCTTAACTGCAAAAAACTTGGTCATTGTTTCTTACAAACGGGAAACGACAAAGAAAACGGGAAACCAATTTCTTTTTTCCATTTCATTTTTTTTCTTATTATTTTTCCGTTTTTGTCCATCATTTATTTCATTATCTTTTCGTTTCTTTTCATCATTTATTTCATTGTCTTTTCGTTTCTTTTCATCTTTTATTTCATTATCATTTTCGTTTCTTTTCATCTTTTATTTCATTGTCTTCCCATTTCTTTCTCTCTCTTCTTTCCTCATTCTCTATTCGCCCCTCATTCTCTCTCTCTCTTTCCTCAATAATTCATCTTTCTTCCTCTCTCTCCTTTTCA
>NC_051409.1:7321850-7322085 GCF_015228065.2 Penaeus monodon | reverse complement strand
ATGTAAACAACCCCTCCTTTGCAGCCTCATAAACCCCCAGGATAAAAAAGCCAGAAAGTTTTACAAGGAATCTAGCAATTTCGGCGCAAGAGACGAGTTATATTTGACAGAGTTCCCCCCTTCAATTGCTCTCGTTTTCTTTTGGTTCGAAACGATGCGAACTGAGGTCGAAAAATAGCTTCGGTTTGGGTGGATATTTGTCTCTGTTTGCGTGTGTTTGTGGGGGGGGGGGGTT
>NC_051409.1:7321722-7321812 GCF_015228065.2 Penaeus monodon | reverse complement strand
GTTTGCGCGTGTGTGTGAGGGGGAGGTGTTTGGTGTGGGGGGGAGGTGTTTGTATATGGGTGTTTGTTTTGTGTGTGTGGGGGGGGGGGT
>NC_051409.1:7320953-7321103 GCF_015228065.2 Penaeus monodon | reverse complement strand
ACAGGAGTTATCAGTGAAAATCACAAATTGGTTTGAGCTCGTAATCCTCTGCCATCAGCTGGATGATCTCAGGAAGAATTTCCGAAATAAAACAAACAAACGGGAATTAAAGCAATGGTACTAATGGAGGCGGGGATAAAGAGGGAAGGG
>NC_051409.1:7319731-7319901 GCF_015228065.2 Penaeus monodon | reverse complement strand
TTGAAAAGGGTAATTTGATAATAACTATATTGAAGTAATTTACAAAAATATATCAGAGATAAAAATAATGTATGACTGAAGGAGAATAAGAGAGAATTTTTGTTATTACAATAATTTTCATTCTTGTCTCTTCCCCTTCGCTTCTCCTCCTTCCAATTTTTCATTTTACT
>NC_051409.1:7319355-7319628 GCF_015228065.2 Penaeus monodon | reverse complement strand
TCCCCATTCCCTTATCCCCGTTGTTTATCTTTCTTTCTCTCCCGCTTCTGCCTTCCACGCGGCCGCTTCGTTGAAGTCGGTTATGAAAAGGAACGGAACGCAAACAGGAGAACCGGACACAATATATTTTTTTTTTCCGGCCAGCAATCTCCTCGAGAAATACGTCACAACATTGACTGATCTTAAGTAGCATTTCGTCGCAGATTAGGTTGCTTGGCTCCCTCTATGGGTGTGTGTGTTTTACTTCCTTTCCTTTTATATTGGCGCTCGTTT
>NC_051409.1:7318663-7319148 GCF_015228065.2 Penaeus monodon | reverse complement strand
CTCATCTCACCACCCTATCTCCCTTCCTCCCTTCCTCTTTCCTCGCCCTTTCCTCCTCCTCCGACACCTCCTCCCCTACCCTCCCTCCCACCCTCCCCTCCTCCTACCCTTTATCCTCCCTTTCCTCCTACCTCATTCCCTCCCTTACTCCTCCCTCCTCCTCTCCCCTCCCCGTCTCCCCTCCCTCTACCCCTCACCCTCTATTCCTCCCTCCTCCCCTCCCTCTCCCCCAGCTTAATCCTTCCCTCCCTCCCTCCCATCTCCTCCTTCCCTCCCATCCCACCATCCCTCCCTCTTCCCCCCCCCCCCCGCAGCCTCGACCCTTCAACCTGTGCCAAAGCGAAGAGTCAACTTCCTGAAAACTTCCGACAAACTGAACGCAAAGTGAGCGAACTTTTGCCGTTAATCTTCGTCCAGCGGCGAAGTTAGCGAGGTAATGACGTCAGAAATTTTGTGTCGTCGACGTGTCCCTTTTACTTGTTTTT
>NC_051409.1:7317125-7317407 GCF_015228065.2 Penaeus monodon | reverse complement strand
TTTTAGAAATAAATGAATTTCAATATATAAATCAAAGTATCAAAAATATGTTTCATTTATTCATTTATTTTTAATGCCCGATTTTTCCGACGTCCGCCTACCATTCTAATCAATTTGCAAGAAGGGGAATGCATCTTGCAGCACAGATTGCATCGTCGTCCTTTTGGTGTTGTTGCAAAGGTTAAATAAACTCGTTTTGTGAGCTGAATTGCCCTCGAATTCAGTCTGCGAGGGGGAGAGGTTGATGCAATGTTGCAGACGGTGAATCAGAGGAAAAATTAA
>NC_051409.1:7315629-7315761 GCF_015228065.2 Penaeus monodon | reverse complement strand
ACGTGTGCACACATGCATTGTGTTAACGTAACATTACAATACTCACGAATCCATAAACAAAACGGTTTTACATTAATTTTACAAAAAACTAGAGATCGCATACCCTTTCAAGACTTTTGTATATCATACCCC
>NC_051409.1:7314555-7315076 GCF_015228065.2 Penaeus monodon | reverse complement strand
CAGTGTGTTGCCATAACTCTACGGTGCCACACGCCCCATTACAATACTCACGAAGCAAAAAAAAAAATCGTTTTACATTAATTTTACAAAAACTATCCCTTTGAAGAATTTTATATATCATACTTAACTAGAAAGTTTAGATAAATAAATGAGCATTCTAAAAGATTAATTGAGAAGTAAATAAACTATAGTTGAGATACTGTTATAAGAATATTTGTGGCAGGAAAGAAATTTTGCCCCCGCTCGTTAAAAGTCTCCCTGCAGGCAGACAGGCTAAGTAACGATGCCACCTGAAGAAAGGGAGTGATTTGCGAAAATATAGATTTATATTTATGTCTTTACATATTTGGAAATTAATATCATATTTTGTCTGGATTAATCAGATTATATTGTGAGGTATTATTGCCATTTGTTGATATTGAGTTGAGAAAATATAGATGTATTTTCATGTATATGTATATAGAATTTGATAAAATGTTTATATAGGATGATTACATATTACAGCAGGTTGTAATTCATTT
>NC_051409.1:7313654-7314349 GCF_015228065.2 Penaeus monodon | reverse complement strand
CTTTGAAAATGACATACCAACTCTCTGGTATAACTCTGTGTCATATTCCCACTCAGTATCTATATATAAAGAAAAAAGTTCACCAAACAATCACAAAAAAAACAGGAAAAAACAGAATTGAAAGAACAAAAAAAGAGAAAAAGAAAATAAGAGAGACAAAGTATATACGTCAGTAATCAGGATCTCGCGAGAATATCTTTTACCCTTTATGACAACCAGCTGACATTTCTCTCACTTTTAACTGCTGCCTTTTAGGGTGTGACGTCACCAACTCCCTCGTTATTAAATCTTTAAGTAAGATTTTTTCCTTTTTCTGTGTAAACGTGAGAAGAGAAATATATCATGACATTTAAAAAGGATATATGATGTTCTATAGAAACGTGTACATTAAGAGTGATATTGATTTAACATTAGGCATGGAAACTTTTTTTCTTTTTTTTTAGAATTTCAGAGTAAAAGTGAATTAAATTTAAGTACAAATTTTGTAATATGAATAGTGTTTGAAACTGAGAGAAAGTATTTTTCGAGTTTAGTTTTACAAAACAAAGGCAAAATACGACATACATAAGTGTTGAGATGGCAATTTTTTTTTCTTTTTTTATCAGACTGATAACTAAAAAAGAAATATTTGTAGTTGTGAACAAGGACCAAATAAACAGGGAAACATTTCTCAGAGTTTTACTTCTTCCACTAAG
>NC_051409.1:7312345-7312435 GCF_015228065.2 Penaeus monodon | reverse complement strand
ATAATCCGAAAAATAACACATTTCAAAACCAAGAAATTCAAAATTTGTAATATTTTCCTTTTTTCTTTTTATTAATTTCTCATGATTTAC
>NC_051409.1:7312069-7312295 GCF_015228065.2 Penaeus monodon | reverse complement strand
ATTCACATTTTCGGCGATGCTTCGGCATATTAGCCAACGCTGGAAAAATGTTAATTGCAAATTGAAAGAAAATTGTTAGACATGACGGACACTTAACGAAGAATAGGAGGGAAGGAAAAGGTGAAAATAAGTAAATAGAAAAAAGGGGAGAATGAAAGTAAACAAACAATAAATGAATAAAAAAAGAAAATCAGTGTAAACAAACCAACAAAATTATATACATAAA
>NC_051409.1:7311391-7311543 GCF_015228065.2 Penaeus monodon | reverse complement strand
ACAATTTATTTCCAAAATATGATGTCACCTGGATCTCGTGCCTTTTGTGACATCTACTGCTGACTTCTCGCTCCTTAAAGTCACCTTCAGAGTAACGTAAGCAGCATTTTTTTTCCTGGAAAAATCTATGAACTTGCTTTCTAGTTATAACA
>NC_051409.1:7310438-7310716 GCF_015228065.2 Penaeus monodon | reverse complement strand
TTTCACCCCCCCCTCTCTCTCTCTCTGCACCCTCTCACGTGTACAGACCTGGTAATGAGTGACATGATAATAAACACATTTTTAAAAAAGACCCTTTTCTGTATAATCAAGTAAAACTAGAAAGTTAAGATTTTTCAGAATATATATTGGACGTGACAGCTAAAGTCTAGTGAAAAAGTAAGGTTGAAGATTCTATTACATCAAAGGGAAATTGGCGTTCTTATTTCATACTTTGTCCAACAACCTTTCTCAAGGACAAGAGAAAAAGATCGTTAAGA
>NC_051409.1:7310021-7310319 GCF_015228065.2 Penaeus monodon | reverse complement strand
ACACGTGACTCGAAAATGCGAAATTCGGATAAAAAAACGGAGAATTCACTAATTTGCAACACTGAGCCCATCAGGAACATCAGACGATTAAAATCAGTGAACTAAATATTAGATGGAATATCATGAATTTGCAATAAATCATTTGCATGTAGAAAATATCCATCTGTCATTGATTTGAGTTTTGCAATGTATGATGAAAACGAAACTAGGATTTGAATGTCTATATAATCTTGAAAATACGTTTTCACTTTAAAAATATGTCAGTAATGTTACATATAGAGGAATGTTTCTTTCATAA
>NC_051409.1:7309239-7309463 GCF_015228065.2 Penaeus monodon | reverse complement strand
CAGAGGAATCGATCTTAAGCCATTCAAATTTAGCGCTCCATATTCCAGCAGTTTATAAATTCTTATTGCGTTCTATTGAGTTAACAATCAGTCAGTCTTCAATTTTGTGTTAAGGTCCTGGAAGCTTACTCATCATATAAAGATGTTAAGGAGCTTTGTGATAAAGGTGTTATGAATAACATTACAGTATTATAAGATTATTTAGTTGTTGTTTTTACATTTTG
>NC_051409.1:7304089-7304633 GCF_015228065.2 Penaeus monodon | reverse complement strand
TTACCATATACGTTAATCCTTAAAACGC
Organism: Penaeus monodon; assembly: GCF_015228065.2. Lineage (NCBI taxonomy): Eukaryota > Metazoa > Arthropoda > Malacostraca > Decapoda > Penaeidae > Penaeus > Penaeus monodon. The sequence goes on along the minus strand of NC_051409.1, from coordinate 7,304,605 downwards.
ATTTCCTGAAGCATAACCGAAACATTTAATGGGTTATCTTATTTATTTAAGAAATGAATACGTACTAATACCCCTCTTTATTATGGTTCAATGGATGGTGTAATTTTATATCCTACAAAGTTAGTATAGATACCCCAAAAAATTAAGCTTAACTAGTTTTCTTCCAAAACTTTTAAAGGTTAACTAATGTATTCTCAGAATTAGATACCATTTTATACCATTATATGATTATATGCCATTTTAAAATTATATACCATTATATAATTATACACCGTTATATGATTATATAAAATTATATAATTATATACCAATATATACTATTATGTACCATTATACCTTTTTATACCATCATATATCATTATATAATTATATAACATTTTATAATTATCTCCATTATATGCCATTATACACCATCATATAATTCTCAGAATCATATACCATTATATACCATTATGAAATCGCTGTGTAACTCTCTGATTTTTATGTGTTCATGCCTTGGAATTATTCATATAACTG
>NC_051409.1:7295152-7295699 GCF_015228065.2 Penaeus monodon | reverse complement strand
AGTTATATGAATAATTCCAAGGCATGAACACATAAAAATCAGAGAGTTACACAGCGATTTCATAATGGTATATAATGGTATATGATTCTGAGAATTATATGATGGTGTATAATGGCATATAATGGTAGATAATTATAAAATGTTATATAATTATATAATGATATATGATGGTATAAAAAGGTATATAATGGTATATAATAGTATATATTGGTATATAATTATACAATTGTATATAATCTATATAACGGTGTATAATTATATAATGGTATATAATTTTAAAATGGCATATAATCATATAATGGTATAAAATGGTATCTAATTCTGAGAATACATTAGTTAACCTTTAAAAGTTTTGGAAGAAAACTAGTTAAGCTTAATTTTTTGGGGTATCTATACTAACTTTGTAGGATATAAAATTACACCATCCATTGAACCATAATAAAGAGGGGTATTAGTACGTATTCATTTCTTAAATAAAATAAGATAACCCATTAAATGTTTCGGTTATGCTTCAGAAATGCGTTTTAAGGATTAACGTATATGGTAA
>NC_051409.1:7291553-7291762 GCF_015228065.2 Penaeus monodon | reverse complement strand
GTCAGAGGAATCGATCTTAAGCCATTCAAATTTAGCGCTCCATATTCCAGCAGTTTATAAATTCTTATTGCGTTCTATTGAGTTAACAATCAGTCAGTCTTCAATTTTGTGTTAAGGTCCTGGAAGCTTACTCATCATATAAAGATGTTAAGGAGCTTTGTGATAAAGGTGTTATGAATAACATTTACAGTATTATAAGATTATTTAGT
>NC_051409.1:7283679-7284568 GCF_015228065.2 Penaeus monodon | reverse complement strand
AAATATAATACCCCTAATTTTATATGTAAATGGTTGTGTGTGTGGTGTGTGCCCCGGAGAAAAGCAAATTTCATTTAGGGCCCCCAGCCCCTAGGGTGCAATAAAATCCTCTTTTAAAATTCCCTTGCCTTTTTTTTTTGAATAATATATGATATAGAGCAGGGGATCACCCCTGAGTCTCCCAAATTTTCCCCCCCAGCTTCAACCCCCCCCCCGGGAAGCTCTCTCCGCCCCATCAGTGAGGAGCAAAGCGAAAACGAGTCCATAGGAATGTGTAGGGGACCACATTTTGACAGCAGAAATAAGGGCCCCAGGGTTAAAATGAATAATTCCAAGGGAGGAAAACATTTAAAAATCAGAGAGTTACACAGCGATTTCATAAATTTGGGATATTAAGGGATAGATTCTGAGAATTATTGATGGTGTATAATGGCATATAATGGAAAAATTTAAATTATAAAATGGTTTTATAATTAAAATAATGATATATGGGTGGTAAAAAAAGGGGATATAAAAAGGTAACCCTAATAGTTTTTATTGGGGATAAAAAATTTATAATTTTAATAATCATAAACGGTGTATAATTAAAAATGGTATAAAAAATTTTAAAATGGCCCAAAAATAATCCCTAATAAATGGTTTTAAAAATTTTATCTAATTCTGAGAAGACATTTGTTAACCTTTTAAAATTTTGGAAGAAAACTATTAAGCTTAATTTTTTGGGGGAAAACTATACTAAAATTTGTAGGGTTTTAAAATTACACCATCCATTGACCATAAAAAAGAGGGGTATTAGTACGTATATTTTTTAAAAAATAAGAAAACCCCTTAAATGTTTCGGTTTTTTGCTTTTAGGAAATGCGTTTTTTAAGGGTTAACGTATATGGAA
>NC_051409.1:7277718-7278580 GCF_015228065.2 Penaeus monodon | reverse complement strand
CGAACTCTGGTTTATTTGCAGAAGGCGCAGAGGAAGGCGTGACAGCTGTTGCGGTTTTAGACATTTTGTATGAAACATTTTGAAAAGTTTGATAAACTGACGAAAGAGCGCTAGATTCTGAGAGGTATAGCGGAATATTGCGTTAGACCAAACCAAACGACAAAATTCGTTAAACCACCAAACATACAAATCATAAATCATACTAAAAACATCACTGAATACACAAGTATTATATATTACACCATAAACGCAGGATTTACGCCTTAAACAAGTACAAAGAAACTATTTTACCGAAAAAGCGCCCGAATCGAGCGAACGAAAATAAAAGAGAAACGAATAACAAGACCTTCAAAATCATCCTCATCCAGAATTGTTACCCGTTTAATCACACCGAACAAATATCTAAGAAACAAATTCTCATGTATCAACCGATTTAACTCCCAAAATTGATAAATATCCCGAGCAGCAGAATCGCTATTTCCACCATGTAATTTCCCAGCGATTAAGGTCTCAGTCGCCCCCGAGACGTCAGAGGTGAAGGAGTGACGTTTTTTCTCTCTCCCAGCGCTATCAGGGATTTTTTTTTTTTTCATTTTCAAGGTTGAGGAAAATCGTCATTAATCGCATTCATCTTATTGAAATTACCTTATTATCTGAAAGATAATGTTTTAAAAAGATGTAGATGATATGGTTTTATTTTATTTTTGTGAGGTTATTTTCGTGTGTTTGACTTTTGATTGTTTGTTTACATGTGATTTATAGGCCTATGGTTATTTAGGCTTTTTGGGGAGACTATTGTTTATTATATTGCTTGCTTTTTTTTGTTTATTCATGTGTTTAGGGTAGTTAATGCCAGATAACC
>NC_051409.1:7277122-7277683 GCF_015228065.2 Penaeus monodon | reverse complement strand
GAGGATTGTAAATAATATTAACGTCCCATATTTAATATAATTTATCATTCCATATGTTTCTGTTTCAAGAGACTTTTATGCTAATTTTACCGGATTTATCTCGGTTTAGTTGATCCTTCGTTGGTAAGCGTTAATGAACGTAAAATTTGAATATTCAGGAAAGAATAAATAAGGTTTTAATAGATGTGTTATATACTTCTTATTTTTAGTGTATGTATAATGATTTGGAGTTCCCGGGATTTTAGAGGATTTATTGGATTTTTGAAGTAATGTCGATGCAGTTAAAGCTTAGTGCAAGGAGTATTGCAATAGGCTTGCAACTAGCGATGGCAGAGATTAAAGATAAGCAAGAAATATCACCCAAAAAACCTTGCTTTAACTGGCAGTCTGTCTTGGACTCTAAGAGGCTTATTAAACCAGCCGTTATGTTATTCGAGAGTCTGTCACTGCGGTTTACTTTTCGATTCGGGAGTGATAAGCCTTTATTACAGTATGGGAGATCAGTTTACGCTGGGTTTTAAAAGAAACGTAAATTCGCAATCTTAATGGCATGATAAAGGT
>NC_051409.1:7276478-7276773 GCF_015228065.2 Penaeus monodon | reverse complement strand
CACTCGCATAATGTGCCTGTAATAAACATTTAAGTATTTTTACCACGAAAATTTTTAAGTGCTAATGTTTACATGTAGTATAAGTTTGCAGGAACTTAGAACTTATTGCTGTGATAAATCAGCAACGTTCATAGTACTTCATACATTTAATATAGAGAAAAGGACCACACTGACTAGGGAGAAAGATTGTGCGTATAGGATGGGATTCATTCATTCATTCAAGTTGGGGGACTTAATCTCAGGCATGTGTGGTCCTGTTGTAAAAGTTTTTCCCAAGTCTCACTTTAGTACACTA
>NC_051409.1:7274529-7274879 GCF_015228065.2 Penaeus monodon | reverse complement strand
CACAAAAATATTTATGAACAAATGGGCTTCCGGGAAATAAAATAAACTTGAAAAAAAGCATTCTAAAAAGCACAAATATACCCCACTTACTTTCACTCCCAAAACTACAATTTCAAAAATACCTCAAGTTTAATCAAAAAATTTCCATATATTTTTTTACAGTACTAAAAATGCAAAATTATGAGTTTAAAAATAAAAAGGGGTTTCAGGTCCCACTGGATATTCCTTTTTTTTTTTCCCTTAATTTTGTAAATTGAATGAATCCCAATACAAAAGCAATCTGTTTTGAAAAAAGGAAAAACCCAAAAAAGATAAAAAAAGCAAAGAAATATCTGAAAAAAAAATTTTTT
>NC_051409.1:7274138-7274485 GCF_015228065.2 Penaeus monodon | reverse complement strand
CCAAAGATTGGAAAAGAGAAAACCTATTTCTTTGACTAAATAAAAAAATAACCGATACCTAGATTCCTAAAGCGGGCTCCCCGGGAGACATATCAAAAAGCGGAGTGGACTCCTACCGGCCCTTTGCCCAGCACCCAGGCACATCAAGTATGGCCCCCACACACCCCGGAAACCCACAAGATGGGCTGCTCGCTCACGCACATGTGGCAGGTGGAAGTCCGCAGAGGACCTGAAAAGGATCTGTGCTTCGTTTACGGTGTTTGTGAATGAAATTGGTAGAGGTTACATGCACAAGTAGAATTAGAGGTTACATGCACATGCATTGGTAGAGGTTATATTCACAATTA
>NC_051409.1:7273489-7274093 GCF_015228065.2 Penaeus monodon | reverse complement strand
TTTCACCAAAAACAAAAATAGAGGTTAAAAAACAACAGCAGTTCAGAAAATAACAGAGACACTACCACCACCAGCAGTACGAAGGTTATCAAAAGCTGTCATAAAATATCAGTGTCTACACTACAAATTACTTCTCGTACACTCTCACAAGCAGTACATAGCAAAATGTAAAGAAACTTGATTTTCATTCTTGTCCTTATTGTTTTGATGCTTTGATCATAACCATTTAGTAAAAGCAAGAGAAAATACAAATATATCTGGTAACAAAATAATACCTAAATTAGGGAGCTCAGTGATCAAATAAACTGAAAACATAGGATGCGTGGAAAAATTTTGTTAATTCCCATGTAGCACTGCCAACACTCTACTCTTGACCATAGGAATGTAAAAAATCTAAAGTATAATGCTTTGTGAGATGACTCTCTCACTCACATCTTTCTCAATGTCACTCATACCAATTCTTCCTCACTCATACCTTTCTCAACCTGGGCATCAACTGGGAGGCTGAAGGGGTAACTGCCCTCCCCAAGACTATGTCTGCCCCCTCAAGGTCTAGCTTGTCTCCCCCCCCCAAGGGTGACAATTTTTTTTTTTATCATTTATA
>NC_051409.1:7272052-7273438 GCF_015228065.2 Penaeus monodon | reverse complement strand
TATCAAATTCTCAGATTTTCTGTTTGTTTTGTTCACCTACCCACTCTTGCCCTCCTCCCCTGAAATGACACCCTCTGTTCTCAACACCACTCAGACAATTCTTTCTCACTCACACCTTTCTCAACATCACTCATAACAATTCCTCTTCTCATACCAAGTCTCCCAATCAAGTCCTCCTTGGCTCTAGCTTGAGCAGACACCAGAGCTAGGCCACCTGCATGCGCATCTATGAGGGAAGTGGCCACATGAGTCGACTCTGACAGGCCCAACTGAGCGGCCGCCTCTGCAGACAGCTGCCCACAGTCTGTTCCTGGAGGAAGCACTTTCTGGCCTGAAAAAGAGGAGAGAGAATTTAAGAAAACACTTAATCATCACTGGGAAATGCTGCTCATTCTCTTAAATATCAAAAATCATTCAACACATAAAATTATAAATCACATAGTACCAATTCCTATAACACTAGGAAAATAACTACAAAATTACCGGTAGCACTTCTAATGGAACTGATAAAAATATATAATCAAGACATTGAAAAGTAATCAGTACTAGTGGTACTTTTTAAGCAGAACCTATGCATTTTTGGCATTATATTCTTCAACCAACATTCCTGGAGGTACATGTAGTTTTGGGTCTCTTTTCCTTGCAATAGTCTGTACTTTTCAAAATACAAACTCATGTACAAGACAATTTTACAGGATTAACATGCTAGTGTCACATCTGATAACACCCACCTGCCATGACAATTAAAAACAGAACACTTTCTTCCTCGCCAGACCCTAAGAATGTGGAAAAATAAAGCACTGGAAAAGGAAGAAAATATCATGAAACTCTTCCAAAGCCAAATTTACAATTTCACAAAACCTACCAATTTTACACCACCCATCCTCGGCCAAGTCTTCAAGGCCAACGTCCTTAAAGAAGCCACGATCCCATTCCTGGCTGATCCCATCACACTTGTACGTCCACTTGCACACCGTCGAACACAAGGATCTGGAGAACAATGGAAATATTATATTTTAATACCATTAGAATCACGGAAGGAAAGAGAAAAAATCTCACAGAAGAGAGAAAAAATCCAATTGATGATAATTTAAAATACAGCATTTATTTCTAATATAATATCACTGCCACATTAAAGATTTTGCCATTTGGAATATACCAGGGGTTCTCATCCAGATATTTTTTGCTTTGTTTGAATAGGAATCATATGTCCTAATCTATTTTGTTTTCCTTAATGTGGTTATATTTCATTTTAAGTGGGAACAAACTTTACAGTTCATCTGCCACACAGAAATGCACAGAAAATAAAGTCTAATAAGTCTATCACCATCAAAATAATCACATCACACAATTAACTAAAACTAAGGAAATCCATTTCTCCAATGA
>NC_051409.1:7271305-7271912 GCF_015228065.2 Penaeus monodon | reverse complement strand
GAACTCAGAGCGGCTTACCTAGACAGCCGCCCCGTCGCCCTGAACGTCAGAAAGTCCGGAAGGTCCAGGAAATGCGCAGCTCGTCTCCAGCTTTCGTTGAGGTGTGTCTTGAGCCATAGGAGCTTTGGGGTCTGCATTTCGAGGGAAACTTTCCCCCCAACGTACTTCAACACTCTGAAAAGGGGGAGTTATCCTTGGGGAGAGCTCCTCTGTTTCAGCGCATTTCTACCACCTTTATCCATTGTCCTTTTAAACTGCTATACCCATTTGACTATGAATTCCTACCATTTCTATTAGAATCCAGTTCAATTTCACTTCAACCCTTTATCATCATTAGTTCTATTGTACTAATGTCTTTCTCAACTTCATTAAAAACATTTCTACTCCAAAATTATTTTTAAAACCCAAAATACCAAAAAATATACTCATATTACCTACTTTTCTCTAAAATACCAAAAAATCATGACATATTTTAAACACCTTTTCAAGACCACCCATACAATGCTGTACATTATCAAAGACTAATAAACAACGCACTGAATAAGTCCTCGGTTTCCATTCCCTTTCGGAGTCTCTGTACACACTTCATATAACTGCAAAAATCCAA
>NC_051409.1:7269954-7271182 GCF_015228065.2 Penaeus monodon | reverse complement strand
CAAAAAGAAGGGAAAAATGTAACATTATCTGTTTACATTTCAGAATAAATTCCTCCAGACAAGCATCCTCAATAAAAGCATTAACTAGATGCCCTAAAACTCACCTTAACTAGTTTCTAAAATAAAAAAAATAAATAGCATTCCTTAAATTACGGGAATATCTTTAAACAAGGGAATACAATTCCTCTCTAAAATACAAAATTGATATAAAAAATCCTTTTCTCTCAAAAAGATAAAGAGGTGAGGTGTCTCTCAGCTCCTTGTGAACATCATTATATTTTTCTTTATACAAGGGTAAAAACAATATAGAATTTTAACTAAAAGGAGTAATTGTTTTCTTATTTGATTTGCATAATCTTCTAGTTGATACATACTAAATATGGGAAGTTCAGGTCCGATAAAAATTATCAGTATTTTTTTAATCTATTTTTCTTAACAGCTTTTTCATTTTCAAAGAAAAAAAATAAATAATTAATACTCATTCTTCATTTTCTTATTAGAAAAAAAATTAAATATCAGAAACAGAAATGTCCCTTTTCAAAATCTCTGATAGATATTGCTATGAGTAATAATTCTTTTTTTTAGGAATGCAAATCTTTCTTTTGAATAATTTTCTAAAAAAATGTCACAGTTGGCTACTCATTCTCCATTTCCTCTAAAAAAAAAAAATCTCTGCAACTCATTTCCTCCACGAACACCAGTCTCCCACACAAAAAGCTTGGAAAAATCTCAGAAAGCGCTCGGAAAAAGCTCAGAAAAAGTTTGGAAAAGGAAACGTGCACAGCTCACTCTCTATTCTGCCGTCGAATAAGAACCATCCTGGCACAAGGACAGACCTAAGCACAGACATACTTACGAACGACTTACTCATGTCCGCCAGCGTTGATGCGATCTGCCTGCTCCTTGGCCCGGTGGTCCATCCACATCACTATATTGAATCGATCCTCCCCTGAGGTTATGCAACGATCACTTGATTACTATAGATTGCAAGGGATGTGTGCAACCAATGAGGCACTGTAATATCAGTATCAGTTATAGCGTTTACTTTATATTTCATGACCCATTTGCCCTGGGATTATGTACTGTCTACTATAGTTTTTTAAGAACTTTGTTGCACATTGATATATATTTTTTGAGAATTTAGTTGCACACAGATGTAATTTTTGAGATTTTTGTTGCACAGATGTTCTTTTTTTGAGATTTTTGTTGCACAGATGTATTTTTAGAT
>NC_051409.1:7269468-7269559 GCF_015228065.2 Penaeus monodon | reverse complement strand
ATCACAAAAAACTTACTATATGACTTATTTACATCTCGACTCCATTACAAGCGGCATTTGATCTTTACGTGGAATCAAAATGACAAAATCT
>NC_051409.1:7268875-7269166 GCF_015228065.2 Penaeus monodon | reverse complement strand
TTGATAAAAACTTACCCGTTGCCGGACTAACAGTGACGGGTTTAAGGTTGCCGTCCAGCACCACCAGGGAGCAGTGGCGTCGAAGCCTAGGCCGCCAATGACGATTTATCCGCCACCTCGCTTGTCACAACTGCAAGAGGTTTTTCTCCGTCAAGACAAATTGCGTTGGCTAAATTTAACTGGAATTCAAAGCTACGCGTATTTAGGATCTTTTTTTTTTCTATGAAAAGAAATCACTTTTTTGGGGTTTTCTAAATAATTTTGTATCAATTTTTTATTTACTTGTTAGAA
>NC_051409.1:7267987-7268546 GCF_015228065.2 Penaeus monodon | reverse complement strand
CTACTAACAGTCTTATGATAACGAATCTAATCAATCATCGTCATAATTAATATTTCTTTAAATTCATTACCATAACCATTACAAACTCAGAACTAAATAATGATATCAAGAAAGACAGTACCTCGATACAAAAATGAATTAAGCGTCAAAAAAAAAAATTACAAGTTACCTTCACGGCCTCGCAAACAGCTTTTCCCAAAACACCTCCGAATCCTGCTCGTAAAAGTCTGGCTTGGGGTTCGAGACGGTGATGGGTATAGTGTGGGATTTTCATCACAGACCCCAGGCGAGACACCAAGCCGCCCGGACGCTGCTTGTGCCGACATCAACCCCTATGTAGTACGTCTCACTCATGGTGTCTGCCGAGGGAAAATTTTATCTCACCGTTGGGGATATTTCAGTCTGTATGTCGTGTTGCTTGTGTCACTTTTGCAGTCTTTGGGGTGTAGATAATATCAAGTTTTTATTATCTACTCGGTTAGTGTGTGAGGTGTATAAATGTTACATCTGATGACACTATCTACATTAATTACATTAATATAGTAATATATTACAACAA
>NC_051409.1:7267675-7267793 GCF_015228065.2 Penaeus monodon | reverse complement strand
CACTGAATTCCAAACCCATCCAAAGAAAAGAAAAGAAACGAAAAAAAATCAGAAAACGTGCTATACAAAAAATAAAATTTCTCCCTAATCCAAATAAATAAAATGCAAATCTGATAAT
>NC_051409.1:7267495-7267622 GCF_015228065.2 Penaeus monodon | reverse complement strand
TATACCTGATCCAAACGCTGCTTTCACAAAGTCAAAAAAGAAAGGTAACAGAAAATCATATAATCGTAAGTGCGAGATAAGGAAGCTGCTTATCTTGACGATGTATCTGAGAGGCTGCTACAGTTGC
>NC_051409.1:7266615-7266685 GCF_015228065.2 Penaeus monodon | reverse complement strand
TAATAATAGGGACAATATGCTGTGCTTTGTTCAATAATAATATATATGATCTTTATTTTTTCAATACTAT
>NC_051409.1:7266038-7266515 GCF_015228065.2 Penaeus monodon | reverse complement strand
AAAAGAAAGGGTTGAGTTCTATTACATCAAAGGGAAATTGGCGTTCTTATTTCATACTTTGTCCAACAACCTTTCTCAAGGACAAGAGAAAAAGATCGTTAAGATTTTTTTTTTTTTTTTTTTTTAGTTATGTAATGAGAAAGATTGTACTATAGTGTTTATTATTTTTTAATACGTGTTTGATTTTTTTTTTTTTTTTTTTTTTTTTGACACGTGACTCGAAAATGCGAAATTCGGATAAAAAAAAACGGAGAATTCACTAATTTGCAACACTGAGCCCATCAGGAACATCAGACGATTAAAATCAGTGAACTAAATATTAGATGGAATATCATGAATTTGCAATAAATCATTTGCATGTAGAAAATATCCATCTGTCATTGATTTAGTTTTGAATGTCTATATAATCTTGAAAATACGTTTTCACTTTAAAAATATGTCAGTAATGTTACATATAGAGGAATGTTTCTTTCATAA
>NC_051409.1:7265325-7265556 GCF_015228065.2 Penaeus monodon | reverse complement strand
ATATTAGTCAGAGGAATCGATCTTAACCCATTCAAATTTAGCGCTCCATATTCCAGCAGTTTATAAATTCTTATTGCGTTCTATTGAGTTAACAATCAGTCAGTCTTCAATTTTGTGTTAAGGTCCTGGAAGCTTACTCATCATATAAAGATGTTAGGAGCTTTGTGATAAAGGTGTTATAAATAACATTACAGAAATTATAAGATTATTTAGTTTTGTTTGTACATTTTG
>NC_051409.1:7257614-7258166 GCF_015228065.2 Penaeus monodon | reverse complement strand
CAGTTATATGAATAATTCCAAGGCATGAACACATAAAAAACAGAGAGTTACACAGCGATTTCATAATGGTATATAATGGTATATGATTCTGAGAATTATATGATGGTGTATAATGGCATAATGGAAGATAATTATAAAATGTTATATAATTATATAATGATATATGATGGTATAAAAAGGTATATAATGGTACATAATAGTATATAAATTGGTATATAATTATATAATTTTATATAATCATATAACGGTGTATAATTATATAATGGTATATAATTTTAAAAAGGCATATAATCATATAATGGTATAAATGGTATCTAATTCTGAGAATACAAATTTTTTAACCTTTTAAAAGTTTTGGAAGAAACTAGTTAAGCTTAATTTTTTGGGGGATCTATACTAACTTTGTAGGATATTTAAAATTACACCCATCCATTGAACCATAATAAAGAGGGGTATTAGTACGTATTTTATTTCTTAAATAAATAAGATAACCCATTAAATGTTTCGGTTATGCTTCAGGAAATGCGTTTTAAGGATTAACGTATATGGTAA
>NC_051409.1:7251604-7253066 GCF_015228065.2 Penaeus monodon | reverse complement strand
CGAACTCTGGTTTATTTGCAGAAGGCGCAGAGGAAGGCGTGACAGCTGTTGCGGTTTTAGACATTTTGTATGAAACATTTTGAAAAGTTTGATAAACTGACGAAAGAGCGCTAGATTCGAGAGGTATAGCGGAATATTGCGTTAGACCAAACCAAACGACCAAATTCGTTAAACCACCAAACATGCAAATCATAAATCATACTAAAAACATCACCGAATGCACAAGTATGAAAATATCACACCATAAACGCAGGATTTACGCCCTAAGCAAGCACAAAGAAACCACTTTAGCGAAAAAGCGCCCAAATCGAGCGAACGAAAATAAAAGAGAAACGAATAACAAGACCTTCAAAATCATCCTCATCCAGAATTGTTACCCGTTTAATCACACCGAACAAATATCTAAGAAACAAATTCTCATGTATCAACCGATTTAACTCCCAAAATTGATAAATATCCCGAGCAGCAGAATCGCTATTTCCACCATGTAATTTCCCAGCGATTAAGGTCTCAGTCGCCCCCGAGACGTCAGAGGTGAAGGAGTGACGTTTTTTCTCTCTCCCAGCGCTATCAGGGATTTTTTTTTTTTTCATTTTCAAGGTTGAGGAAAATCGTCATTAATCGTATTCATCTTATTGAAATTACCTTATTATCTGAAAGATAATGTTTTAAAAAGATGTAGATGATATGGTTTTATTTTATTTTTGTGAGGCTATTTTCGTGTGTTTGACTTTTGATTGTTTGTTTACATTGTGATTTATAGGCCTATGGTTATTTAGGCTTTTTGGGGGAGACTATTGTTTATTATATTGCTTGCTTTTTTGTTTTGTTTTGTTTTTCATGTGTTTAGGGTAGTTAATGCCAGATAACCTTTTTTTTTTTTTACTTTTATTTAAGTTTTTATTGAGGATTGTAAATAATATTAACGTCCCATATTTAATATAATTTATCATTCCATATGTTTCTATTTCAAGAGACTTTTATGCTAATTTTACCGGATTTATCTCGGTTTAGTTGATCCTTCGTTGGTAAGTGTTAATGAACGTAAAATTTCAATATTCGGAAAGAATAAATAAGGTTTTAATAGATGTGTTATATACTTCTTATTTTTATGTATGTATAATGATTTGGAGTTGCCGATTTTAGGAGGTTTATTGGATTTTGAAGTAATGTCGATGCAGTTCAAGCTTAGTGCAAGGAGTATTGCAATAGTGCTTGCAACTAGCGATGGCAGAGATTAAGATAAGCAAAGAAATATCATCCGAAAACCTTGCTTTAACTGGCAGTCTGTCTTGGACTCTAAGAGGCTTATTAAAACCAGCCGTTATGTTATTCGAGAGTCTGTCACTGCGGTTTACTTTTCGATTCGGGAGTGATAAGCCTTTATTACAGTATGGGAGATCAGTTTACGCTGGGTTTTAAAAGAAACGTAAATTCGCAATCTTAATGGCATGATAAAGGT
>NC_051409.1:7250956-7251249 GCF_015228065.2 Penaeus monodon | reverse complement strand
GCACTCGCATAATGTGCCTGTAATAAACATTTAAGTATTTTTACCACGAGTGAATGTTTTAAGTGTTTAAAATGTTTACATGTATTTGGAAGTATCGGGAAACTTAAAACTTATTGGGGAAAATGCAACGTTCAAGTACTTCATACTTTTTAATATAGAGATAAGGAAAACACTGATAGGGAGAAAGATTGTGCGAAAGGAAATGGGTTTATTCTTCTCAAGTGGGGATTTTAATCTCAGGCATGTGTGGTCCTGTTGTAAAAGTTTTTCCCAAGTCTCACTTTAGTACCTCC
>NC_051409.1:7247227-7248311 GCF_015228065.2 Penaeus monodon | reverse complement strand
TTAGTCCACTATATATTTATTTATTAGGTATTTGTTTGCCATTGGCCTACATCACAACCCTGTATCTGACAATGGGCTCTTTGCATTTAGTGCTTCGACAGTTTATTATCGTGTTTGAAACCTACACAAAGTCCATAAGGGCAGAATATATAGACAAAGGTGTCTTGTCCTCTTTGATTGCTGAGAGCAGTGGCAAGTGCATTGTTACTGGGTTGCACTATAGGCTTTCCATCACATTTCTCAGCAAATTTTCAAATGGTTTTTGGAAGGGAAACCCAAAGGTTTTTTTTTTTGTTTGTATTTTCATCCTTTGCAGAGTGCCAGGGAGGAATGTTTGCTTCTGAGATTTAAACTTTAGTAAAGCAAAGTCAATGTAGTATTGAAACATCTGTTATTCCTAATATTTCTTGCAAAGACAAAATGGAAATCATCATGCTATGTAGAAAAGAGGAAATTTAGATTTTTTTCTGTCAGAGGTAATAAAAAAGGAATAGGTATTTTACATAAACTTCTGTGTATTTATGTTTTATAATAGGAACAATGTTTTCAATGTCTGGTACTTCTGTTGTGTAAACTCAAGGTACAGATGTAATGTCCCAAACTGATTTCAGTAATTCTTGAGCTTAGGGGCTGCATTTACTCGAAACTAGGTTTTGCAATTGCCATGGCCACTGGCAAAGGTAAGCGAACCTCAGCCTCATATATTCTAGCAAATGCTTGTCCTGGTTACCTTATTTGATGATAGATATTACTGGTTACCTAATAAGATGATAAATATTAATGGTTGCCTTACTTAATGGTAAATATTCAGGGAGATGTAATCTACAAGTTCCCTCGTGTCAAGATAAGCATTGTGAAGGTTTGGTGGCCCTTTGAAGGTTTCTATGGTGGTTAGACCCATCATTGAGGATGTATTTTTGAGACACTGTTGTAGGCACACCTTGACATTTGCAGATTATTTTTATGGCTAATATTTTTGTGTGATATTTTCATTATTGATTTCACTTAATTTTTTTCTGGAGCATCTTCAGGTCTGAATTTACCTAATACCGATGATGCTAATGACATGCTCTGCTCACTATGA
>NC_051409.1:7246619-7247032 GCF_015228065.2 Penaeus monodon | reverse complement strand
TAAGACTGTTATTATTTTAACATCACTAGCAATGATAATAGTACTGAATATGAAACCTCTCATGAAAATTCAAAGAACATAGTAAATAGGTAAAGTCAGGTAGGCTTAGTGGTGGACTTCATGGTAACTTATCACTTGTGGAACCATCTTTGTATAAAAAACAAGAAGGGAAAGGTAGTATATAATATAGTATATATATGTGTATTTCTGACATTAATTTCAACTAACAATATACTGATCCTCTCTACTTGTCCAGGTGTCCCACGTTTATACCATGACGCTGAGAGCAAGACTGATGTCAGGCCATCTGCAGCGTCTTCGAGGCTGCTTTGTCCACACAGCCTCAGGAGGGGCTTGGAAGGTGAGCACGACGGGTGGCTTTCTTGGAGTTGAAGGGTGCCGCTGGAAAAAAT
>NC_051409.1:7246353-7246577 GCF_015228065.2 Penaeus monodon | reverse complement strand
GATTATTTATTGATGCTGTTTTTTGTGTATGTGAGAAATTTTGTTTCAGTTATGAAATTGCCATATATTCCAAATGTGCAAAAATTATTATTCTGTTTAGTAGTAGTAATAACTCACCACCTAAAGCAGCCTCCCCCCCTCCTAAAACAGGAGAGCTTTGCTGAAGACATCGACCCACAGCAGTTTGCCCTTCTGGAAGGGGCCCCTGCAAAAATTTCCCTTGG
>NC_051409.1:7244423-7245010 GCF_015228065.2 Penaeus monodon | reverse complement strand
TACATTTTATAACATAATATATTTTTATTGTTTGTTTAATGTAGTTAAACCAAAATTACATTTTTTAGACTAGGTCCAATAATACCTTTTAAAAATTCCCCCGTTTGGGGAAAATATATAATAACAAAATAATTTGGTTAATTTTTCCGAAGTTAAAAAAAAAAATTCCTAATAATCAAAAAGGAAGGAAAGGAGGGAAGATTATAAAATTTAAATAAAAAGTTTTTAAAGGAGAAATAATAAAAGGAATAATTAAACAATAAAATAAAAAATAAGGATTAAAATTTTTTTAATTTTTAAATTATTAATTTAAATTTTAATTTTATAATCTTAAAAATAATTATAAAATGTTTAAAAATAATTAAAAAAAGAATAATAAAAATAATTAAAAAAAAAGGGAAAATAAATTAATAATAGTAAAAATTTTTTAAAATAATTTTTAAAATTTTTAAATAAAATATAAAGGTGTAAAAAATTTAAAATACAGGAAATATAATTTTAAAAATTAAATATAATAATATAAAAAAATAAAAAGGGTTTTAATTTAAAGGAAAACCCAATTTATTAAACCCCCTTTAAAATTTGGG
>NC_051409.1:7242822-7244406 GCF_015228065.2 Penaeus monodon | reverse complement strand
GTTAATTTTTTTACTATACTAACTTTTAAATATAAAATTACACCAATCCATTAAAAAATAATAAAAGGTTAATTATAAGAAAATAATTTTTAAAAATAAAAAAAATTTTAAAATTTTAAAAAATTTAAAAATCTTAAAAATGGTTTTTAAAAATTAAAAATTTTATGGGTAAAAATTTCAAAAATAATTTTTTAAAAATAATTTAAAATCAAAAATTTTTTAAAACATAACCCTATTATTTTGGGGGGGTTTAAAATATGAAATTAGGAATTTTATTCCTTATCATTTTTTCCCTTTAATTCATCTTTCCGTTGGGAAAGGCCTACCATTACAATTACTCAAAAAACCCCCGGGCAATAACCAACCCCCCTTAAAAAATTGAAAAAATAATAAATAAAATTTAATAAAATAATAATGTTAAAAATAAAATTAAAATTTGTTTTAATTAATAATTTTTCCCCAAAAAATTAATGATTTATAATTTAAAAAATAATTTAATTAATAAAATAAAAATAAATTAAAATAAAATAAAATTAATAAAATAATAAAGTATAATTAAAAAAAAAAAAAAAAAAATTTATTTAATAATGTTTGGGGAAAGGGGTAAAAATGAAACCCCCTTAAAAAAAAAATAAAAATTTGTAGTAGTATATAGTAGAAATAGTAAGTTTATAATAACAAAAAAAATAAAAAACAATGAAATAATAATAAAAAAATGATAGTAATAAAATAAAAACAATAAAAATAATAAAAAATTTAAAAAATAATAAAATAAATAAAATAATTAAAAATAAAAACAATCAAAAAAATAAATTACCCTTCATCCTCATATCAAAAAGGGAAAAAAATTATAGTGAAAATGAGGATAATTTTAAATAAAAAGAAGAATAAATAAAAATACAGTAAAAATAATAATAAAAAATAATAATAAAAAAATAATCAATAAAATAAAAAAATAACCCCCCCGGATAATTATATTAATAATAAAATGGATAAAAATTAACAATAATAATAAAGATAATTACTATGATGATCATTTTAATAAAATATGGGGGAAGATTATTATTGTTTTTCTTATTTTTATCAGGTTTTTTTTTTTCATCTTTAATTGTTTTTTTTTCTTTATTTTTGGAAATTTATTATTTTTATTTTTAATTATTTTTTTTATTCCTTTCCATTTTTTTTTATAATATTATTTCTTTCCTATTCCCCTTTTTTATTATTAATTATTAATTGTCCTCATCCCTTCCCTTTGGGCCAAACCCTAGGCCACCTTCCCCTGGCCAAAAAGTAAACGGGGGGCCTTTTGGGGCCCTTATGCCCATTTGGGCAATTGGAAGGCGAAGCCCTACCTTTGGGTCCCCGGTTTTCCAATTTTTGGGGGGCCTTTTTAGGGGAATTTAAATGGACCTTTGGTTGGGCCAGGACCTTGAAGTAAAAAGAGATTTTTCCCCTCCCTTTGGAGCTGTCGGGGGATCCTGGGGGGAGGAAGCAAGGGTTGGGCGGCAAAGGGCCCCTGGGCCGAGAAATTTGGAGATGATAGGGAAATTGAATTGTTTTTAAACAATTTTTTAAAACCCCCAA
>NC_051409.1:7241890-7241971 GCF_015228065.2 Penaeus monodon | reverse complement strand
ATAATCAAAAGTAATAATAATAATAAAAAATAATAAAAATTTAAAAAGGGGGAAAAATAATAATAAATAATAATTTTTAAA
>NC_051409.1:7241193-7241655 GCF_015228065.2 Penaeus monodon | reverse complement strand
CATTTTTGGGGTTTTTGTTGCTTTTGGGGTTGTTGTTGTTGTTGTTAGTATAGTAGTAGTGGGTAGTAGTACATAAACCCTTATTTTTTTAAACATTTTTATTATTATATTATTTTTAAATTAGTATCATTTCATTTTTAAATTATTTTATTTTAATTTAATATTTTTATTATTATTATTTTTATTTTTTATTATTTATTATTTTAGTAGTAGAAAGTAGTAGTAAAGTAATAGTATTGGAAAGTATAGTAGAAATATTACCCATTATTTTTTTTCTTTTTATTGTTTTTGGGTTACCCCTTATTACTATTTTTTATTTTTTTTTTTTTACTATTATTATTATTATTACTATTATCATTGCCCTTATTAATTTTTTTATTTTAACCCCTTTTTTACATTATTTTTTTATCATTATTTTATCTTTGGGTGTTTGTGTGTGTGGGGGGTTTTACTGTTAATAAA
>NC_051409.1:7241039-7241144 GCF_015228065.2 Penaeus monodon | reverse complement strand
AAATATAAAATATATTTTTTTTTTTTTTTGTGTTTTTTTTTTTTAATTTTATTATAATATATATATTATATATATATATATATTATATATATTTTTTATTTTTTG
>NC_051409.1:7240756-7240828 GCF_015228065.2 Penaeus monodon | reverse complement strand
GGGTAAGGGAGGGGAAGGGAGGGTTAAAAACCATAAAAAATTAGATAGAAAACATGGGTTTTGGGAAAAGAA
>NC_051409.1:7240376-7240693 GCF_015228065.2 Penaeus monodon | reverse complement strand
AAAACCAAAAAAAGAGTTTAGTTTTTTGGTTTTTTTAAAAGGCAATAGGGAAATATACATAAAAATATATTTTTATATTTTTTTATATATAATTAAATTTTTATTATATATTTTTTTTATTTTATTTTATTATGTAAAAGTTTAATGGATAAAAATAAGAAAATAAAATATAAATATGTATAGAAGAAATTTTTGTTTATTTTTCCATAATTAGTAATAATGATACAGATATACACATAATTTTATATAATTATTTATATAATATATATATTTTTATTATATATTTTATATAAAATTATTTTATATATTACCGGGTT
>NC_051409.1:7239044-7239690 GCF_015228065.2 Penaeus monodon | reverse complement strand
TTTATAAAATACACCCCCCAAAACCCAAGACTGTGTGTAATGTTTTGGCCGCATGTGGTCGAACTCGGGTTTTAATTTGCAGAAGGCCAGAGGAAGGCGGGGACGCTTTTTGCTTTTTTTAGACTTTTTTTATAAAAACTTTTTGAAAATTTTGATAAACTGACGAAAGAGCGCTAGTTTTCTGAGAGTATAGGGAAAATTTTGCGTTAAAACCAAAACCAAACAAAAAAAATTTTTTTTAAACCACCAAAATCAAATCAAAATTTCTTTACTAAAAACATCCCCGAATCCAATTAAAATTATTACCCCAAAAAACCAGGATTACCCCTTTAAAAAAAGACAAAAAAACCCATTTTACCGAAAAAGCCCCAAATCGGGGCGAAAAAAAAAATAAAAGAGAAACGAATAACAAGCCCTTTTAAAAATAAACCCTCACCCCAATTTTTCCCCGTTTAATCACACCGAAAAAATATCAAAAGAAAAAAATTCTCTGTAAAAACCGTTTACCCCCAAAAATTGAAAAAATATCCCGACCCGCAAAATCGCTTTTTTCCACCATGTAATTTCCCAGCGTTAAGGTCTCAGCGCCCCCGAGACGTCGGGAGGGGAAGGAGGACTTTTTTTCTCTCCCCCCGCGCTATCAGGG
>NC_051409.1:7238925-7239025 GCF_015228065.2 Penaeus monodon | reverse complement strand
AAAGGGTTTGGGGAAAAAATCGTCTTTAATCGTTTTCATCTTTTTAAAATTTCCTTTTATTATCTGAAAATAATGTTTTAAAAAGATGTAGATGATATGG
>NC_051409.1:7238014-7238703 GCF_015228065.2 Penaeus monodon | reverse complement strand
GAGGATTGTAAAAAATTTAAAGGGCCCCTATTTAATATAATTTATCATTCCCTATGTTTTTTTTCAAGAAGAATTTTTAAATTAAATTTTTGGATTTATCCGGTTTAGTGATCCTTCGTTTGGGTTAAAGGGGAATGAACGTAAAATTTAAAAATTCGGAAAGAAAAAAAGGTTTTTTTAATTGATGGTTTTATAAATTCTTATTTTTTTGTATGTATAAATGATTTGGAGTTGCCGAAATTTTTGGGGTTTAATTTTGGGTTTTGAAGTAATGTTTGAGGAAATTTAAGCTTAGGGCAAGGATATTTCAAAAGGCTTGCAAAAAAACGATGGCAGAGATTAAGATAAGCAAAAAAATAAACATCCGAAAAAACCCTTTTTTAAATGGCATCTGTCTTTGGGCTCTAGAGGCTTTTTAAACCAGCCGTTAGTTTTTTCGAGAGTCCCCGTCACTGGGTTTTACTTTTCCCATTCGGGGTGTAAGCCTTTTTACAGATGGGAGTCAGTTTTACCTGGGTTTTTAAAAAAACCCTAAAATTTGCAATCTTAAAGGCATGATAAAGGGGGGTTTTGTTTTTCTGTGGGAGGGATGCATAGGGTAAGGCAAATTGGGAAGTGATATTCTCATGGGGGGACAAAAAAAAGGAGGGCACAAAGGGTTTATCCCACAAAACCCAGTGGGAAGGGAA
>NC_051409.1:7237453-7237873 GCF_015228065.2 Penaeus monodon | reverse complement strand
ACATGGGGTTGGGGATTTTTGGTCTCTGGTGAGTGTGTCTGCTTTGTAAAGAATTGCTAAAAATATAAATAAATAAATTGGGAAAATAGTAATAAAAAAAGATCACTCCCTAAAGTGCCTGTAAAAAAATTTAAGGGATTTTTCCACGAGTGAATTTTTTTAAATGCTCAAGGTTTTTAAATTTTAGTAGGAAATAAATTTCCGGGGAACTTAGAACTTATTGCTGTGATAAATCACAACGTTCATAGAAATTCATACATTTAAAAAATAGAGATAAGGACCCCCCAATGACTAGGGAAAAGATTTTTGCGATAGGATGGGGTTCATTCATTCATCAAATTGGGGGGCTTAAAAATTTAGGCTGTGTGGTCCCGTTTTTAAAAAATTTTTCACCCAAATCCACCCTTTTGTACACTTAAA
>NC_051409.1:7233425-7234521 GCF_015228065.2 Penaeus monodon | reverse complement strand
TTAGTACACTATATAATATTTTTTTTTGGGATTTTTTTTCCATTGGCCCACATCCCCAAAAACCCCGGGATCTTTACAAAGGGTCTTTTTCATTTAGTGCTTCGACAGTTTATTATCGTGTTTTGAAACCTAACAAAGTCCCTAAGGCAAATTATAGAAAAGGTGTCTTGTCCTCTTGATTCTGGAAAAGCCCTGGGAAGGGGCATTGTTACTGGGTTGCACTATAGGCTTTCCCTCACATTTCTCAGCAAAAATTTTTAAGTGGTTTTTTAAGGACAGCCAATGGTTTATTTTTCTTGTTTGTATTTTCCCTCCCTTTTTTCCCAAATGCCAAATTCGAGGATGTGTTGCTTCTGAGATTTTAAACTTTTTTAAAACAAAATCAAGTATTTTTGAAACATCTGTTATTTCCCAATATTTCTTGCCCAAAGGGCAAAATGGAAAATCATGCTATGTAGAAAAGAGGAAAATTTGATTTTTTTTGTCAAAGGGAATTTAAAAAAGGGGAAAGGTATTTTAATAAAATTTTGTGTATTTATGTTTTATAAAAAGGGAAATGTTTTCAAAGTCTGGTACTTCTGTTTGTAAACTCAAGGTTTCAGATGTAATGTCCCCAAAACGATTTCAGACTTTTGAAACTTAGGGCTGCATTTACTCCGGGGCTAGGTTTTGAATTGCCATGGCCCCTGGGGAAAGGGAAACGAACCTCAGCCCAATATTCTAGCAAATGGGTTGGGCCTGGTTAACCTTTTTTTGATGATAGATATTACTGGTTACCTAAAGATGTAAATTAAGGTTCCTTTCTTTTAAAGTAAAAATTCAGGGGATGTAATTTACAAGTTCCCTCGTGTCCCAAAAAACATTTTGAAGGGTTTGGGGGCCCCTTTTAAGGTTTCTATGGTGGTTAGACCCCTCATTGGGGGATTTTATTTTTTGGGGAAAACTGTTGTAGGCACACCTTGACATTTGCAGATTTTTTTTATTGGGTAATATTTTTTTTGTGATATTTTCATTATTGATTTCACTTAATTTTTTTTGGGCTTCAGGTCGGGTTTTCCTAATACCGATGATCTAAGCATCCTGTCCCCTTAAAAGA
>NC_051409.1:7232235-7233387 GCF_015228065.2 Penaeus monodon | reverse complement strand
ACATATTAAGGGGTCCTTTGAAGCACCTAAATCCCCCCAGAAAATCAAATCTTAAGGCCCTTTTGTTTTACATCAGCTAAATTTTCTTCATTCCTTAAAAAAAGAAAAAAAAAATTAGTCTAGCGTGATGCCCCTTTTCCTTTTTTTAACCTAATGACTAAAAGAAATTTAAAACGGGGTTTTTATTTTTCCCTCACTAGCAATGATAATAGTAAAAAAATATGAAACCCCTTCATGAAAATTTAAAGAACAAAAGTAAATAGGTAAAGTCAGGGACTTGTGGTGGGCTTCATGGTAACTTATCACTTGTGGAAAACCCTCTTTGTAAAAAAAAACAAGAAGGGAAAGGTTTGTATATAATATAGTTATATATGTGTATTTCTGACATTAATTTCAACTAACAAAATTGGGTCCTCTCTACTTGTCCCGGGGGTCCCCGTTTTTTCCATGACGCTGAGAGCAAGATGGGTGTCGGCCTCTGCAGTCTTCGAGGCTGCTTTTTCCACAAAAGCCTTTAGGGGGGGCTTGGGGAAGGGGACACGAGGGGGGGCTTTCCTTTGGGGTTGAAGGGTGCCCCTGGAAAAAAAATTTTTCTCTTTTTTTCTACCTTTTTTCTAATTTTTTTTCTGTTATTTATTGATTTCTGTTTTTTTTGTATGTGAAAATTTTGTTTCATTTTTGGGAAAATTTCCATAATTTCCAAAGGGGAAAAATTATTTTTCTGTTTAGTAGAGAATAAATCACACCCTAAAACAGCCTCCCCCCCCCCTAAAAAAGGAGAGCTTTTTCCGGGAAAACACGACCCCCAGCAGTTTGCCCTTTTGGAAAAGCATGCATCCTGGTTAAAGAGAATGACACAAACACCCGGGCTGCCTCCAAAACGCGATTGCCACCTGATGGCAGAATGGGGCTAGTCCTCTTTCCCCAGAGCTTCAGTGTTTCCCCTTTAATTTTTAGGGGTTTAAAATTCTTTGGGGCATAAAACGGGCAGATGCCCAAGGAGGTAAAACCCTTTTTCCTTTTTTTATTTTCTTCTTATTGTTTGCAAATTTTTTTTATGGGGTTTAGGTGAAAAACTTTGCAAAGTATCAAAATTTTTTTGTTTTAGTAATTTGTACAGGGAAATATTTTTAAACCAATAGAGAATTAAAC
>NC_051409.1:7231588-7232210 GCF_015228065.2 Penaeus monodon | reverse complement strand
CCCCCTTTCCCCCGTTTTCATTCCCCGGGCCAAATACAAAAAACACCTGCTGCTCACATCCTCTGTACCCACCCAAAGGGAAAAGGGGAGGAGGATGCCCGGGGGTGAGAACGGGTGGGCCCCAAAAAGCCTGGAGTTTGAGCTGGGCATTTCCCCCCGGGAGGCACAGCCCAAAGGGCTTAAATAACCCGAACCCCCATCCACTACGCCAGCCCCCCCAGTGGCAGATGGGGGGGGGCCGAGATGGACACATCATTCCTGCGGGCGATTCTCGGGTTTGCCCCCAAGAAATGAGGTCCAAAGGGTGTGAGATTGTGAAAAAAAGGGGGACTTTCGAGGTTTTTGAGCGCCTGCGGGAGAAAGGGTGTCCCCATCACTCCCTTTGGTTTTCCCCCTTTATAGTCAGGGAAAATTTCCCGCCCTTTTTGGGGGGAAAAATTTTTACGACATTGGGAAGTTTTTGGGCCACCGCCAGATACAAAAGGGTGATAAAATTGGGTTGGGTTCCCAGAGTTAACTAGCTTTTTTAGGGAGGTTTAATATTTTTTTCCCTTTTTTTTTTAAACCATTAGGCTTATTTTTGATCTGGGAAATTTTTTGGGTTTTAAAAAAGGTCCAAAAA
>NC_051409.1:7230830-7231556 GCF_015228065.2 Penaeus monodon | reverse complement strand
AATTGTAGAAAATTAAAAAAAAAAAATTTAAAAAAAGCTGGGAAAATTTTGAATACAGAAATGCCTCCAATACATGGAAAGGCCTCTCTGACAACCTACGGACTTAAAAGTTAAAACTTGGGTTTCCCGGGAAAGGAAACTCCAAAAGGAGGGTCCCCCTTCTTAAATAAAACCATGAAAGGGTTTTCTATGAGAACTAAAGGGGCCCTTTAAAATTTTTTCAATTTAATAGTTGGTGAAAAAACAAAGTCATGGCAGAAAACACCCGGGGGAGACACAAGGGGGTAGCACTGTGGGAGGGTAAAATCAGGGCCCATTTAAAGGGAATTTTTTTGGTAAGGGAAAGGAAAAAAAGAAGGTTTAAAAAGGGAAATTTTTTCCCAAACCTAGAAGAGGGGGACAAAAATACAAAATTAATGGAAAAAAAAATATTTTTTCTCATCAGACTTTGCCCTACCAAATTAACCGCATCTTTAAGGATAATGACAATTTGTACTAACTTTAAAAGGGAAACTTTTAATGCTGAAAAAATTTTTTGTTTGTCCTTTTTGTTGTGCATTGGGGGCATTCCCCCTGTCAAAAATCCAGCTTCTCTAACCCAAACTTTTAAAAACTGTGATAAATATTCCCGTGTCCTATAAGGATTTTGTTTAAATGTTTTGGAAAGTTTAAATAAATATGTTAGTTTTAAAATTTTTTATATTATATATAATAAAAAATATATTT
>NC_051409.1:7229919-7230521 GCF_015228065.2 Penaeus monodon | reverse complement strand
TTATATGAAAAATTCCAAGGCAAAAACACTAAAAATCGAGATTTAACAGCGTTTTCTAATGGTAATAAGGTATATGATTCGGGAAAATTATATGATGGTGTAAAAGGGCATTAAGGGTAGATAAAAAAATTTTATAAATTTATAAGATTAGAGGGTATAAAAAGGTATAAATGGTATATAATAGTATATTTTTGGTATATAATTATAAAATTTAATAATTTAAAAGGGGTATATAATTATATAAGGGTAAAAATTATAAAGGGCATATAATCAATAATGTATAAAATGGATCTATTCTGAGAATAATGTTAACCTTTTAAAATTTTTGGGAAGAAAACTTTTAAGTTTAAATTTTTGGGGTATCTATACAAACTTTGTAGGATAAAAAATTACACCATCCTTTAAACCATAAAAAAGGGGGTTTTTTTGAGTTTCATTTTTTTAAAAAAAATAAGTAACCCTTTAAAATGTTTCGGTTATGCTTAGGAAAGCGTTTAAGGTTTAACGTATATGGAAAATCTTTTCTTTCTTTGGTATAAATTTTATCTTTCAATTTTTATTAACATATCACTATATTTTGTAAATATGATATTTAAAGAAGA
>NC_051409.1:7227910-7228033 GCF_015228065.2 Penaeus monodon | reverse complement strand
TCTGTTATTTTTCATCATTTTAGTATTCATAATTTTTTTTATTACATTTTTTTTGGTATTTTACCTTTCATTTTTTATCATTTTTTCATTATCATCGCCATTATTATTTTAAATTTATTTTGT
>NC_051409.1:7224755-7224945 GCF_015228065.2 Penaeus monodon | reverse complement strand
TTGTATGTATTTGATATGTATACATATAAGAAAATAAACCCCAAATAAATTGTATATGTAGTATTTTTTTATTTTCAAAGTATGTACTTATGCATAATGCATACATATTCATATATATTTATGATTTTTTTCATATAGAAAGTATATATTTTTGTTGTAAATGTTTTTTTATATTACTTTAATATACATC
>NC_051409.1:7223686-7223954 GCF_015228065.2 Penaeus monodon | reverse complement strand
TGTATTATTATTTTTAATGTATGTATGTTGTAGAGTATATGTTGTATTTAGGGTTTGTATGGAAATATCTAAAACCCCCACCCAAAGTACTGGGTAATGTGTGGTCGCATGTGTCGAACTCTGGTTTAATTTTCGAAGCGCAGAGGAAGGCGTGACAGCGTTGCGTTTTAGACATTTGTATGAAAAAATTTTTAAAAGTTTGATAAAATGACGAAAGAGCGCTAGATTCTGAAGCTTACGGAAAATTGCGTTGACCAACCAAAAAAAA
>NC_051409.1:7223283-7223650 GCF_015228065.2 Penaeus monodon | reverse complement strand
CTAAAAAAAATAAAGAATACACAAGTTTATATATTAACCATAAAAGCGATTTACGCCTTAAACAAGTACAAAGAAACTATTTTACCGAAAAAGCGCCCGAATCGAGCGAACGAAAATAAAAGAGAAACGAATAACAAGACCCTTAAATCATCCTCATCCAGATTTTTACCCGTTTTTAAACACACCGAACAAATATCTAAGAAACAAAATTCTCATTATCAACCCATTTTAAATCCCCAAAATTTATAAATATCCCGAGCAGCGAACGCTATTTCCCCCATGTAATTCCCGCGATTTTAAAGGTCTCAGTGCCCCGAGACTCAGAGGTGAAGGAGTGCGTTTTTTTCTCTCTCCCGCGCTACAGGGA
>NC_051409.1:7223173-7223264 GCF_015228065.2 Penaeus monodon | reverse complement strand
AAAGGTTGGGGAAAATCGTCTTTAAATCGCATTCATTTATTAAAATTCCCCTTATTTTTAAAAGAAAAGTTTTAAAAAAGTAGATGATAGG
>NC_051409.1:7223010-7223120 GCF_015228065.2 Penaeus monodon | reverse complement strand
ACAATGTGTTTTATAGGCCAGGTTTTTTAGGCTTTTTTGGGGAGCTATTGTTTTTATATTGTTTGCTTTTTTTTTTTATTCATGTTTTTTAGGGTAGTAAGCAGAAAACC
>NC_051409.1:7222436-7222976 GCF_015228065.2 Penaeus monodon | reverse complement strand
GAGGATTGTAAATAATTTTAAAAAGTCCCATATTTAATATAATTTATCATTCCATATTTTTCTATTTAAGAGACTTTTTTGAATTTTACCGGGATTTATCTCGGTTTAGTTGACCTTCGTTGGTAATTTTAATGACGTAAAATTTCAATTCGTAAAAGAATAAATAAGGTTTAATAGATGTTTATATACTTTTTATTTTTTTTATGTATAATGATTTGGAGTTGCCGATTTTAGGGGGGTTTATTGTTTTTTGAAGTAAGCGATGAGTTCAAGCTTATGCAAGGAGAGGCAATAGGCTTGCAACTACGATGAGAGATTAAGATAACTAAGAATATCATCCGAAAAACCTTGCTTTAACTGGCACTCTGTCTTGGACTCTAAGAGGCTTATTAAACCAGCCGTTATGTTATTCGAGAGTCTGTCACTGCAGTTTACTTTTCGATTCGGGAGTGATAAGCCTTTATTACAGTATGGGAGATCAGTTTACGCTGGGGTTTTAAAAGAAACGTAAATTCGCAATCTTAATGGCATGATAAAGGT
>NC_051409.1:7221792-7222096 GCF_015228065.2 Penaeus monodon | reverse complement strand
GATCCTGCATAATGTGCCTGTAATAAACATTTAAGTATTTTTACCACGAGTGAATTTTTTAAGTTGCTCAATGTTTACAGTGTAGTATGAAGTATTGCAGCGAACTTAGAACTTATTGCTGTGATAAATCAGCAACGTTCATAGTACTTCATACATTTAATATAGAGATAAGGACCACACTGACTAGGGAGAAAGATTGTGCGTATAGGATGGGATTCATTCATTCATTCAAGTTGGGGGACTTAATCTCAGGGGAGTGTGGGTTTTGAAAAGTTTTTCCCAAGTCTCACTTTAGTACACTACC
>NC_051409.1:7217978-7219053 GCF_015228065.2 Penaeus monodon | reverse complement strand
TTAGTACACTATATATATATTTATTAGGTATTTGTTTGCCATTGGCCTACATCACAACCCTGTATCTGACAATGGGCTCTTTGCATTTAGTGCTTCGACAGTTTATTATCGTGTTTGAAACCTACACAAAGTCCATAAGGGCAGAATATATAGACAAAGGTGTCTGTCCTTTTGATTGCTGGGGCGTGGCAATGCTTGTTACTGGGTTTCACATAGGTTTCCCTACATTTCTACAAATTTTTAAGTGGTTTGGAAGGACAGCCAATGGTTATTTTTCTTGTTTGTATTGTCATCCTTTGCCAGAGTGCCAAGTGACGAGGATGTGTTGCTTCTGAGATTTAAACTTTAGTAAAGCAAAGTCAATGTAGTATTGAAACATCTGTTATTCCTAATATTTCTTGCAAAGACAAAATGGAAATCATCATGCTATGTAGAAAAGAGGAAATTTAGATTTTTTTCTGTCAGAGGTAATAAAAAGGAATAGGTATTTTAACATAAACTTCTGTGTATTTATGTTTTATAATAGGAACAATGTTTTCAATGTCTGGTACTTCTGTTGTGTAAACTCAAGGTACAGATGTAATGTCCCAAACTGATTTCAGTAATTCTTGAGCTTAGGGGCTGCATTTACTCGAAACTAGGTTTTGCAATTGCCATGGCCACTGGCAAAGGTACAAACCTCAGCCTCATATTTCTAGCAAATGCTTGTCCGGTTACCTTATTGATGATAGATATTACTGGGTTACCTAATAAGATGATAAATATTAATGGTTCCCTTTACTTAATGGTAAATATTCAGGGAGATGTAATCTACAATTTCCCCTCGTGTCAAGATAAGCATTGTGAAGGTTTGGTGGCCCTTTGAAGGTTTCTATGGTGGTTAGACCCATCATTGAGGATGTATTTTTGAGACACTGTTGTAGGCCCCCTTTGACATTGCAGATTATTTTTATGGCTAATATTGTTGTGTGATTTTTTCATTATTGTTTTCATTTAAATTTTTTTTCTGGGCATCTTCAGGTCTAAATTTTTACCTAATACCGATGATGCTAATGACATGCTCTGCTCACTATGA
>NC_051409.1:7217374-7217854 GCF_015228065.2 Penaeus monodon | reverse complement strand
AAAAAGAAAAAGGAAAATTAGTCTATGCAGTGATGCCATTATCCTTTTTTTTAAACAAAATGACTATCATGATTAAGACTGTTATTATTTTAACATCACTAGCAATGAAAATAGTACAATATAAAACCCTCTCATGAAAATTCAAAGAACATAGTAAATAGGTAAAGTCAGTAGGCTTAGTGGTGGACTTCATGGTAACTTATCATTTTGTGAACCATCTTTGTATAAAAAACAAGAAGGGAAGGTAGTATATAATTAGTTAATATGTGTATTTCTGACATTAATTTCAACTAACAATATACTGATCCTCTCTCCCTTGTCCAGGTGTCCCACGTTTATACCATGACGCTGAGAGCAAGACGATGCAGGCCATCTGCAGCGTCTTCGAGGCTGCTTTGTCCACACAGCCTCAGGAGGGGCTTGGAAGGTGAGCACGACGGGTTGGCTTTCTTGGAGTTGAAGGGTGCCGCTGGAAAAAAT
>NC_051409.1:7216829-7217332 GCF_015228065.2 Penaeus monodon | reverse complement strand
GATTATTTATTGATGCTGTTTTTTGTGTATGTGATAAATTTTGTTTCATTTATGAAATTGCCATATATTCTAAATGTGAAAAATTATTATTCTGTTTAGTAGTAGTAATAACTCACCACCTAAAGCAGCCTCCCCCCCTCCTAAAACAGGAGAGCTTTGCTGAAGACATCGACCCACAGCAGTTTGCCCTTCTGGAAGAGCAGTGCATCCTGGTTGATGAGAATGACACAAACATCGGTGCTGCCTCCAAGCGCGATTGCCACCTGATGCAGAATGGGACTAGTCCTCTCCACAGAGCATTCAGTGTATTCCTCTTCAATTCTTCAGGTGAACTTCTTGTGCATAGACGGTCAGATGCTAAGGTAGGTAACCTGTTTCCTTGTTATATTTTCTTCTTATTGTTTGCAATATATGGCTTGATGGATGAAAAACTTTGCAAAGTATCTAATTTCTTTCGTTCAGTAATTTGTACAGGGAAATATTTAAGCCAATAGAGAATCATC
>NC_051409.1:7214402-7216809 GCF_015228065.2 Penaeus monodon | reverse complement strand
GCTTCCCTTTCCCAGATTACATTCCCCGGCCACTACACAAACACCTGCTGCTCACATCCTCTGTACACACCCAAGGAAATGGAGGAGGAGGATGCCTGGGGAGTGAGAACGGCTGCCCAAAGACGCCTGGAATTTGAGCTGGGCATTCCCCTCGAGCAGGCACAGCCCAAGGACTTCACGTACCTGACCCGCATCCACTACGCCAGCCCCTCCAGTGGCAGATGGGGGGAGCACGAGATGGACTACATCTTATTCCTGCGCGGCGATGTCTCGGTTAGCCCCAATGAGAATGAGGTCCAGGATGTGAGATATGTGAAACGCGAGGACTTCTCGAGGTTTCTGAGCAGCCTGCGGGAGAATGATGTCCCCATCACTCCTTGGTTCCGCCTCATAGCTCAGAAATTCCTGCCACTTTGGTGGAAGAATTTGGACGACATTGGCAAGTTTATTGACCACCGCCAGATACACAGGATGATAAACTGATTGGGTCTAGAGTTAACTAGCTTATAGGGAGTCAAATATTCCATTTTTATTTAATCCATTAGGCTTATTTTATGATCTGAATTTTGTTGTTATAAAATGGTCAAATTGTTTATTTATTTTCTCTTTTTTCCTTTTATATATTGTAGAAATTAAGAAAAAAATTTAAAACAGCTGGACATTTAGAATACAGAAATGCCTCCAGATACATGGAAGCCTCTACTGACAACCTACAGGACTTAATAGTAATACTTGGTTCCAGGAAAGGAAACTCCAACAGGAGAGTCACACTTCTGAAACTAATACCATGAAAGTTTGCTAATGAGAACTAGGCCTTAAATTTTTGCAATTTAATATGTTGCGTGAAATAACAAGAGTGCATGGCAGAAAACACCCGTGCAGACACGTAGGGCTAGCACTGTGGGAGGATAAAATCATGTCCAATTTAAGGAATTTTAACTGGTAATGAAGGAAAAGAGAAGGTATAAGGGAAATTTTCCAATCCTAGAAGAGAGGACTAGAATACAACTTAATGTAAAAGAAAATATGTTTGTCTCATCAAGACTTTGCCCTACAATTACAAGCATCTTCAAGGATAATGACAATATTGTACTATACTTAATAGGGAAACTTCAATGCTGAAAATATTCTTGTTTGTCCTTTGTGTTGTGCATTGTCATTCCTCTGTCAAAGGATCCAGCTTCTCTAACAAGCTTTAAAATCTGTGATAAATATTCCAGTGTCCTATAAGGATTTTGTGAAATGTTAGGAAGAGATAAGTAATAGTGTTAGTTTGAAACTTTTTCACAAGAATAACTAGAAAGGAAAATATTTCTAATACACCTCTGAAATGCATGTACATGATAATACTATACACTTGGGCACAGTGACACATTCATACTTACAAACTATATTGTGGAGCTACTCATTCTTTAAATATTATTGTTTTGGTGAGAAATATATTAATTACTCAATATAACACTGACTGTTGCACTCACTTAACATGGTGGTAATTGAAACACAAAGGTAAAATAAAACTATTGCATTGGAATTTTTTTTGATAATTTATTTTTTTACCTTACTGGTAATTTTAGTACTAAACACATTATATGGCTTATTTCTGAATGTGGCTTTACAAGAATAGCAAGAAGGCCTTCAATGAAACAAAAAATCTTTAAAATCTTTATTGCTTCATTTTCATCTAAATAACTAAAATTGCATGATATATACTATACTTTTTTGTTATCTACACTACAGCTGATTAAACACAGATTAAAATGGGAGCTATGTTCATGTTATATACAACCTGTCACACAAGAAAGAAAATAAAGACATTCCTTTAATCTAATTTCTTTTAATGATTTCTATAAACAAAGAAAATATACAAAAGTAATCCTAACTCTTAAACACAAGTAAACATTTACAATAATTCCAAATAAAACCACAAATAAAATGATTTTTCAATCATTTCTACCATCATTCTATTCATAGGCAGATGAACCCAGTAATGTTTTGATCTTGGTTCTTTAGAAAGTATTAAATAAATCTTGAAGGAAAGACTTTGTGTCTAAAACCCTACACCATCCGAGCCTAACAGAAGGAAGAGCTCAAAAGCCTTTGTCATGTAAATAAAATGATGATGTTATCACTGCTTGGCATTCATATACAGGTAATAGGTGTGGTACACAAGGCTATTATTAACTTTTATCTCGGTTTACCCCCTTCAGCTGACGTCCACCCAGTGACGGTTGACACTTGAGTTATTTCCTGTATGTCTCTTTCTGTGCTTTTTTTTATTATCAGTGATTTTTTTTTTACTTCAGAATTGAAGTATAATGATGCACCAGATTTTATCTATATACTTTGTACTTTTGGATTTTATAAAACTATATTCATGTGTCTCTTTTTAATATAGTAACTATATGAT
>NC_051409.1:7213393-7213616 GCF_015228065.2 Penaeus monodon | reverse complement strand
CATACACACCACATGCACATTTTGTTTATCTTTCTATTTTTGTTTATCTACAATCACCAACAGTGAAGGAAGGAATCCTTAGTTTAGCCAAAGAAATGCTAAGATTTTTAGCAGTTCATCTATCTATATAGAATTCCACATGAGGATTGAGGAGGTAATAAAACCCTCGCAAATAGGTATATTTCTATCAAATCCAAATCTTATGAAGACTTGTTAACCCTTA
>NC_051409.1:7213095-7213350 GCF_015228065.2 Penaeus monodon | reverse complement strand
GACAGAAAAAAACCACCAGATGTGGTAAAGAAACAACAAAAGTATTGGGTAAAGTCTAAGTTACAAAAGATCCTGATTAACCATAAGATAAGAGAGATAAGGGAGGCAGTGCATCCGTATCCCCACGTTTTTCAATAATATTATGTAAAATGTCATTGAGGGGTTTAATACAGAAAAGGAAAGGAAGACAAAAAATGTTTGAAAAAAGTTTCCTGATATATATACTAAAGAATGTGACAAAAAAAGCATTTAAGA
>NC_051409.1:7212571-7213062 GCF_015228065.2 Penaeus monodon | reverse complement strand
GCATACTTTTTTATTTGGGTAAATATGGAATGTTACATAAATTTATCAATATTTCTGGAAGGGAATAAGGACACAGAAAAAGAAAGTAGGAACAAAAAGAAGAAAAGAGTAGTAATAACAAGAAAACAAAAAATATAACAAAATCAACAATTTATTTTTTTATTTTACAACACTTAAGCAAAAGCTGTTCCTTTACCTTGTACAACTACAATTTAAACTTAATATTTTTTGTACTCTATAATGATATAAAATATTTAAAATATCTTCTGATAAATGGAATGTATAAAATTTATAACTATATCCCATATCTCATATTTATACATATATTGACTGAAGAAATATTTTTCAAATTTGCAATTTTTGAATGCTTTTGGAATGTAATTAAACAGAAACTTTGGAGATACATGAAAAAATGACATTAACATTTAAGAAAAATAATACCCATAAAAACTAGGCTATAAGCTGCATTAATGAAATATTATAAAACCTTA
>NC_051409.1:7212082-7212241 GCF_015228065.2 Penaeus monodon | reverse complement strand
AAGTATACATTTAAAAACCTTTTTCTCATCAACAGATAAGAGTCTATATCAAGGTTTAAAAAACAATCAATAATTTTCCCAATGCCACTAGCCTGATGCATGCTGTGGCTTCACTATGTATAGAATTATTGTATCAAAATTTAACATGCAAAAGTGAAT
>NC_051409.1:7211620-7212027 GCF_015228065.2 Penaeus monodon | reverse complement strand
TTTTACAAAATGGCATATTCACTCAACAATACTTTTAAGAATCATAACAAAGCTAATCTTAACAAGCTTGAAAAGTACATATGTTATGTGAAATACATCTCTTCTAACTATTTGTATCCTTTAGAATTCCCTGTTATCACAATACTAAAAAGAAACAACAAGTAATCTTAACAACCTTTCATAGAAACAGCCTAATTTTGGAATAAAACTTGTGATTTACAAGTAAAACGCATATCATCGCAAGTCAACACCAATCCTAAAATACAATATCGGACAAAGGGAAAGGTAATACCAAGGTGCTGTTAAATGCTCCCCATTGTGCGACGGTACTCTAGCTGCTCCGACTGCATCCTCTTGAAGATGTTGTATTTCTTGTCATGGTATCTGAAAGCAAGTATAGGGTATAT
>NC_051409.1:7209300-7211442 GCF_015228065.2 Penaeus monodon | reverse complement strand
TAATCTTATCATGTATCATAATCTTATTATATGGAACTTCTAAACCTATGTAATGTAATGAATCTGAATAACAAGTCATTAGACTTAAATTTGTAT
The DNA here is from genome assembly GCF_015228065.2 of Penaeus monodon. Taxonomy (NCBI): domain Eukaryota; kingdom Metazoa; phylum Arthropoda; class Malacostraca; order Decapoda; family Penaeidae; genus Penaeus; species Penaeus monodon. The sequence goes on along the minus strand of NC_051409.1, from coordinate 7,211,346 downwards.
TAGTGTCACATAAATGGCAGTAATTATAAAAGTTTTAAGAATATCTCATTGCAAAATATTCTTAGAATATGCTATCATAACTTTATAATGAGAAATTAATGTATTTGCATGTAGGTAGGACTACTTTCTTTCAATTTACTTCGATGAATCATAAGAAAATACATTTCTAATTGATCCAAGTAAATTTCTTATTGGTAATGTTAGCATTCTCAATTCACTGTCTTGGTCGTACTCAAATGACCAAAAAGAACCAAAACATTATCCTTTTATCATAGTCTCAGCCCTGTAATAGTGTTATTGTCAACAAGAACTTGGTAAAAGAAAATACCCACTTAAGTATAGAAAAATAAATATTTAGCCTACACCCAACTTTACTTTAACCATTAAGAAAAAAGTGGGGTTGGCCTGTTCCTTACTCCTTCAGTTCTTTCCTTGGATGGAAGGCCTGTGCTGCCCCACCCATTGCAATCGCAGCTGAGGTCAAGTCAGGGAAGTCTCCTGAGGCAGCAGCACCCAGCATGGCTGACCCCAGAAGTACAGACTGTTTGGTGGCTGGGATCAGCACAGGAACACCTGCAATGTAATGGAGACACAGGGGACTAAGAAAGGACTTGACTGTTGTACAATTTCTAAATCAAAATATTTATTCTTTTAAGAATAACTTTATACAACAAAACATGATAATTAGGCAGACTTATTTTTACATACAATGACTTGACAAACCAACTTGAAAGCAGATCAACCTGACCTGATATATATATCCAACTAAGAAATGTTACACAAAAATGAAATAAAATCTGCACAGAGAAAATATGTGGAACTATCCCCCATACCCAGTGCATCTGCATGGGTGCTGATAAAGAGCGGTGAATTGGAGAGTCCCCCACACATGAGGACTGAGGTAATGACGTGGCCCGATGCTCGAAGTTGCTCTATAATGTGCCTCGTTCCATACTGTTTCGCAGTGAAATAGGAGTCATGCTGTTAGTCACAATTTCCTACCTCTAAAAGAAGACATGATGGATATGGTTTTCTGTGTTAAGTCATTGACTTGGTAATGGACATCCAAACCAGAATGTAATTTTTTATTCATAACCCTACAGTCAGTACTTCACAGTTCTACAGGATACTGACTTAAGAAAGTTTTAGTTCAATCTATTTCACACATAACTAATAATTAAAAGAAATGAAGAAGGTCAGAAAAATATGTTAGAAACACTGCTTTCAAATACTGCTTTTAAAATAGCCAAGAAGCAGCTTAAAAAAAAAAACTGCAATTCTAAAACATTATTGGAGATCTCAATACTTACAGACAGAGCTTGAATTGTGGCCAAATAAAGCACAGCCAAGTTTCTTTCACTCACATCCAGAGTCAAACCACACACCTAGAGGGGGATACAAGAGAGAAAAAAAAGATTCATTCTAAGTTCCACATTTGTAAGACTTAGGGTCACCTTTCAGATTGACAAATAAAAATAATGCTAGAGGCATACATGTCTTCACCTTTTCAGCCTCCTAACTGCAAAATTTTAAATATCAATATTAAAATTCATGAATGCTGTCCTTAACACTGAGTGAATACGACAATTTTAGGACTTAATCCCCAAAATGGACAACAAATCATCCTTCATGAAATTCACACCAACACCCTTTAAATAGAAAATTTCCAGCCACTTCTGCAAGTGCATTCTGATTTACAAATGCATGAGGCTTCTCTCAAAAATACAGCACACACTGATCCCTCACTCACAATTAACAAGCTTACCATCCTGCTTTAGATCAACCCACAGCAGACCCACAGTCTCCCTGAATACCCTTCTGAATACCCCCATCCCCATTACACCTACCATGCCCATCATAGAGGGCTCTGCTAATGGTGACCTATTCCCATGGAAGTCTGGATAGACGTGCACATCTTTGGTGAGCAGAGAGGTGTGGGCGAGACCATTCTCCTCCGCCATGACCGACAGGATGCCCTCTAACCAACCATACTTGTCGCTGGGGGAGAAAGGAAACAGAGAGTGAAAGTACAGGGGATTTGGGCAA
>NC_051409.1:7208574-7208966 GCF_015228065.2 Penaeus monodon | reverse complement strand
CATTCACTTATCATTCCTACACAATAATAAAAAAAATTATAATTATTCACACTAAATATTGTATGAACAAATGTAGGCTTCCAGGAAATGAAATAAACTTGAAATAAAGCATTCTAAATAAGCACAAATATAGCACTTACTTTCACTGCCAAAACTACAATTTCAAAATGATACCTCAAGTTCTAATCAAGAAATTTCCATATATTCTTTTACAGATACTCAAAATGCAATAATTATGAGTTTAAAAATATATAAGGTTTCAGGTCTCCAGCTGGATATTCCTTTTTTCCCTTAACTTTGTAAATTGAATGAATCGCAATACAAAAGCAATCTGATTTGAAAAAAGGAGAAACACAAAAGATACAAAAAGCAAAGCAATATCTGAAATATCT
>NC_051409.1:7208126-7208536 GCF_015228065.2 Penaeus monodon | reverse complement strand
AGCAAAAATCGAGAGAGAGAGAAAAAAAACAATAATAACTAAGACTATGGAAACTCCAGAGATAAATCCGTAGCTTTCTTTTCGACTCAAAAGCAGCGCCATACCTCTGAGGGCACTTTCCTGAAGCTGGGTGGCTCCTGATGACATGATCAACAAGGGCCCCAGTGGCACTCTGGCCTCCCTCATTGAGCCAGCAGCCAGGCACCATGGCACTCAAGTATGGCCCCCACACACCCGGCACAAAGATGGGCTGCTCGCTCACGCACATGTGGCAGGTGGAAGTCCCGCAGATGAGACCTGAAAAGGATCTGTGCTTCGTTTACGGTGTTTGTGAATGAAATTGGTAGAGGTTACATGCAGAACTAGAATTAGAGGTTACATGCACATGCATTGGTAGAGGTTATATTCAC
>NC_051409.1:7207474-7208076 GCF_015228065.2 Penaeus monodon | reverse complement strand
TTTCACCAAAAACAAAAATAGAGGTTAAAAAACAACAGCAGTTCAGAAAATAACAGAGACACTACCACCACCAGCAGTACGAAGGTTATCAAAAGCTGTCATAAAATATCAGTGTCTACACTACAAATTACTTCTCGTACACTCTCACAAGCAGTACATAGCAAATGTAAAGAAACTTGATTTTCATTCTTGTCCTTATTGTTTTGATGCTTTGATCATAACTATTTAGTAAAAGCAAGAGAAAATACAAATATATCTGGTAACAAAATAATACCTAAATTAGGGAGCTCAGTGATCAAATAAACTGAAAACATAGGATGCGTGGAAAAATTTTGTTAATTCCCATGTAGCACTGCCAACACTCTACTCTTGACCATAGGAATGTAAAAAATCTAAAGTATAATACTTTGTGAGATGACTCTCTCACTCACATCTTTCTCAATGTCACTCATACCAATTCTTCCTCACTCATACCTTTCTCAACCTGGGCATTAACTGGGAGGCTGAGGGGGTAACTGCCCTCCCCAAGACTATGTCTGCCCCCTCAAGGTCTAGCTTGTCTCCCCCCCCCCAAGGGTGACAATTTTTTTTTATCATTTATA
>NC_051409.1:7206044-7207423 GCF_015228065.2 Penaeus monodon | reverse complement strand
TATCAAATTCTCAGATTTTCTGTTTGTTTTGTTCACTTACCCACTCTTGCCCTCCTCCCCTGAAATGACACCCTCTGTTCTCAACACCACTCAGACAATTCTTTCTCACTCACACCTTTCTCAACATCACTCATAACAATTCCTCTTCTCATACCAAGTCTCCCAATCAAGTCCTCCTTGGCTCTAGCTTGAGCAGACACCAGAGCTAGGCCACCTGCATGCGCATCTATGAGGGAAGTGGCCACATGAGTCGACTCTGACAGGCCCAACTGAGCGGCCGCCTCTGCAGACAGCTGCCCACAGTCTGTTCCTGGAGGAAGCACTTTCTGGCCTGAAAAAGAGGAGAGAGAATTTAAGAAAACACTTAATCATCACTGGGAAATGCTGCTCATTCTCTTAAATATCAAAAATCATTCAACACATAAAATTATAAATCACATAGTACCAATTCCTATAACACTAGGAAAATAACTACAAAATTACCGGTAGCACTTCTAATGGAACTGATAAAAATATATAATCAAGACATTGAAAAGTAATCAGTACTAGTGGTACTTTTTAAGCAGAACCTATGCATTTTTGGCATTATATTCTTCAACCAACATTCCCGGAGGTACATGTAGTTTTGGGTCTCTTTTCCTTGCAATAGTCTGTACTTTTCAAAATACAAACTCATGTAAAGACAATTTTACAGGATTAACATGCTAGTGTCACATCTGATAACACCCACCTGCCATGACAATTAAAAACACTTTCTTCCTCGCCAGACCCTAAGAATATGGAAAAATAAAGCACTGGAAAAGGAAGAAAATATCATGAAACTCTTCCAAAGCCAAATTTACAATTTCACAAAACCTACCAATTTTACACCACCCATCCTCGGCCAAGTCTTCAAGGCCAACGTCCTTAAAGAAGCCACGATCCCATTCCTGGCTGATCCCATCACACTTGTACGTCCACTTGCACACCGTCGAACACAAGGATCTGGAGAACAATGGAAAGATTATATTTTAATACCATAGAATCACGGAAGGAAAGAGAAAAAATCTCACAGAAGAGAGAAAAAATCCAATTGATGATAATTTAACTACAGCATTTATTTCTAATATAATATCACTGCCACATTAAAAGATTTTGCCATTTGGAATATACCAGGGGTTCTCATCCAGATATTTTTTGCTTTGTTTGAATAGGAATCATATGTCCTAATCTATTTTGTTTTCCTTAATGTGGTTATATTTCATTTTAAGTGGGAACAAACTTTACAGTTCATCTGCCACACAGAAATGCACAGAAAATAAAGTCTAATAAGTCTATCACCATCAAAATAATCACATCACACAATTAACTAAAACTAAGGAAATCCATTTCTCCAATGA
>NC_051409.1:7205332-7205941 GCF_015228065.2 Penaeus monodon | reverse complement strand
GAACTCAGAGCGGCTTACCTAGACAGCCGCCCCGTCGCCCTGAACGTCAGAAAGTCCGGAAGGTCCAGGAAATGCGCAGCTCGTCTCCAGCTTTCGTTGAGGTGCGTCTTGAGCCATAGGAGCTTTGGGGTCTGCATTTCGAGGGAAACTTTCCCCCCAACGTACTTCAACACTCTGAAAAGGGGGAGTTATCCTTGGGGAGAGCTCCTCTGTTTCAGCGCATTTCTACCACCTTTATCCATTGTCCTTTTAAACTGCTATACCCATTTGACTATGAATTCCTACCATTTCTATTAGAATCCAGTTCAATTTCACTTCAACCCTTTATCATCATTAGTTCTATTGTACTAATGTCTTTCTCAACTTCATTAAAAACATTTCTACTCCAAAATTATTTTTAAAACCCAAAAATACCAAAAAAATATACTCATATTACCTACTTTTCTCTAAAATACCAAAAAATCATGACATATTTTAAACACCTTTTCAAGACCACCCATACAATGCTGTACATTATCAAAGACTAATAAACAACGCACTGAATAAGTCCTCGGTTTCCATTCCCTTTCGGAGTCTCTGTACACACTTCATATAACTGCAAAAATCCAA
>NC_051409.1:7204757-7205192 GCF_015228065.2 Penaeus monodon | reverse complement strand
ATGTAACATCATCTGTTTACATTTCAGAATAAATTCCTCCAGACAAGCATCCTCAATAAAAGCATTAACTAGATGCCCTAAAACTCACCTTAACTAGTTTCTAAAATTACAAAATAAATAGCATTCCTTAAATTACGGGAACATCTTTAAACAAGGGATTACAATTCCTCTCTAAAATACAAAATTGATATAAAAAATCCTTTTCTTTCAAAAAGAAAAAGAGGTGAGGTGTCTCTCAGCTCCTTGTTAACATCATTATATTTTTCTTTATACAAGGGTAAAAACAACATAGAATTTTAACTAAAAGGAGTAATTGTTTTCTTATATGATTTGCATAATCTTCTAGTTGATACATACTAAATATGGGAAGTTCAGGTCCGATAAAAATGATCAGTTTTTTTAAATCTATTTTTCTTAACAGTTTTTTCATTCTCG
>NC_051409.1:7204553-7204733 GCF_015228065.2 Penaeus monodon | reverse complement strand
CTCATTCTTCATTTTCTTATTAGAAAAAAAATTAAATATCAGAAACAGAAATGTCCCTTTTCAAAATCTCTGAGAGATATTGCTATGAGTAATAATTCTTTTTTTTAGGAATGCAAATCTTTCTTTTGAATAATTTTCTAAAAAAATGTCACAGTTGGCTACTCATTCTCCATTTCCTCT
>NC_051409.1:7203981-7204535 GCF_015228065.2 Penaeus monodon | reverse complement strand
TCTCTGCTACTCATTTCCTCCACGAACACCAATCTCCCACACAAAAAGCTTGGAAAAATCTCAGAAAAGGCTCGGAAAAAGCTCAGAAAAAGTTCGGAAAAGGAAACGCGCACAGCTCACTCTCTATTCTGCCGTCGAAAAAGAACCATCCAGGGACAAGACCTAAGCACAGACATACTTACAAACGACTTACTCATGTCCGCCAGCGTTGATGCGATCCGCCTGCTCCTTGGCCCGGTGGTCCATCCACATCACTATATTGAATCGATCCTCCCCTGAGGTTATGCAACGATCACTTGATTACTATAGATTGCAAGGGATGTGTGCAACCAATGAGGCACTGTAATATCAGTATCAGTTATAGCGTTTACTTTATATTTCATGACCCATTTGCCCTGGGATTATGTACTGTCTACTATAGTTTTTTAAGAACTTTGTTGCACATTGATATATATTTTTTGAGAATTTAGTTGCACACAGATGTAATTTTTGAGATTTTTGTTGCACAGATGTTCTTTTTTTGAGATTTTTGTTGCACAGATGTATTTTTAGAT
>NC_051409.1:7203492-7203668 GCF_015228065.2 Penaeus monodon | reverse complement strand
AAATTGTGTAAAAAGAACAAATAAATCAAACTGTATAAAAACAATGAATAAATTAAACTGTGTAAAAAGAATGAATAAAATAAAATCACACAAAACTTACTATATGACTTATTTCACATCTCGACTCCATTACAAGCGGCATTTGATCTTTACGTGGAATCAAAACGACAAAATCT
>NC_051409.1:7202819-7203114 GCF_015228065.2 Penaeus monodon | reverse complement strand
TTGATAAAAACTTACCCGTTGCCGGACTAACAGTGACGGGTTTAAGGTTGCCATCCAGCACCACCAGGGAGCAAGTGGCGTCGAAGCCTAGGCCGCCAATGGACGATTTATCCGCCACCTCGCTTGTCACAAACTGCAAGAGGTTTTTCTCCGTCAAGACAAATTGCGTTGGCTAAATGTTAACTGGAATTCAAAGCTACGCGTATTTAGGATCTTTTTTTTTTCTATGAAAAGAAATCACTTTTTGGGGTTTTCTAAATAATTTTGTATCAATTTTTTATTTACTTTGTTAGAA
>NC_051409.1:7201931-7202433 GCF_015228065.2 Penaeus monodon | reverse complement strand
TCTTTAAATTCATTACCATAACCATTACAAACTCAGAACTAAATAATGATATCAAGAAAGACAGTACCTCGATACAAAAATGAATTAAGCGTCAAAAAAAAAATTCCACGTTACCTTCACGGCCTCGCAAACAGCTTTCCAAATCTCCTCCGAATCCTGCTCGTAAAAGTCTGGCTTGGGGTTCGAGACGGTGATGGGTATAGTGTGCATTTTCATCACAGACCCCAGGCGAGACACCAAGCCCGCCCGGACGCTGCTTGTGCCGACATCAACCCCTATGTAGTACGTCTCACTCATGGTGTCTGCCGAGGGAAAATTTTATCTCACCGTTGGGGATATTTCAGTCTGTATGTCATGTTGCTTGTGTCACTTTTGCAGTCTTGGGGTGTAGATAATATCAAGTTTTTTATTATCTACTCGGTTAGTGTGTGAGGTGTATAAATGTTACATCTGATGACACTATCTACATTAATTACATTAATATAGTAATATATTACAACAA
>NC_051409.1:7201560-7201677 GCF_015228065.2 Penaeus monodon | reverse complement strand
CACTGAATTCCAAACCCATCCAAAGAAAAGAAAAGAAACGAAAAAAAATCAGAAAACGTGCTATACAAAAAATACATTTCTCCCTAATCCAAATAAATAAAATGCAAATCTGATAAT
>NC_051409.1:7201373-7201507 GCF_015228065.2 Penaeus monodon | reverse complement strand
TATACCTGATCCAAACGCTGCTTTCACAAAGTCAAAAAAGAAAGGTAACAGAAAATCATATAATCGTAAGTGCGAGATAAGGAAGCTGCTTATCTTGACGATGTATCTGAGAGGCTGCTACAGTTGCGAGGTAC
>NC_051409.1:7200509-7200722 GCF_015228065.2 Penaeus monodon | reverse complement strand
AATGAGCAAAGAGAAATGAGAGGAAAACAGATTTAAAGAAATAAGAGGAAATAACATAGAACGATAAAGCAAAGGAGACAAATGAGAGAGAAATTCTAAAAATAATAATAATAGCACAACTTATGCTGTTGCTTTTGTTTTCAATAATAATAATTATTATCTTATTATCATTTTATCAATCTGATTTTCTGATGATAATAATGATAATAAAAA
>NC_051409.1:7199421-7200110 GCF_015228065.2 Penaeus monodon | reverse complement strand
CAGTAATTACACCAATAAAAACAAGTGCTAACTTATAAGTCACAACCCACAATGATATCTGAAATGAGACATAGATTATTGCTCATTATTTTGCTTCATAAACTGATTCATGAATAAATGAACTAAAATTCACACACACAAAAACATGTACTAAACAAAAATGACATTTTAATTGTTATTTTCCAAACCATTATTCCAATCATATAAAACATAAAACTAGGTTAATAATAATGATCCACCAAAAATATAAAACAAAAGGTGCATAACCAGAGAAAATTTAATTAAAATTTTGAGTTTCGGGTTTCAGAAACTACCTATTTGAATGAACCTTAATTACTGTTCATTATCTCCTAAATATAAGCATCCATTTCACCTTTTTATTCCCGAAAACATGTATATAAGAGACTACTATTGACATACAAGTAACGTCACACACCTGAAAATAAAACACACAAAAAAAAGGTGTTTCATTAAGAGAAAATTTTTCACAAGAACATGAATGAAAACTCACTCGAAATTGACCAGAAAACGAATAAATAAACACCTGAAAATTACCAAAAAGTATTTCATTGAGCGAAATTCACAAGAAAATGAGTGAAAATGAACAAAAAAGAGGAAATATAATCCCCTATTCCTTGCCATACGAACAGGTCGCTTATGTACCGATACAAGGACGCCACGAGAGGATT
>NC_051409.1:7197362-7197624 GCF_015228065.2 Penaeus monodon | reverse complement strand
GTTTTCTGAAAACCGAACTATAAAGAAAAAGAAAAAACACCCATTTCAATGGCCCAGAGTTTCGTCGCTGAACAACCCTCTTTATGGCGCGCTGTCTTATGGCGACAATATTGTGGCGGTCGCGAAGCATGTTGAGAAGACGGTGACATTATATATATAATAAATAAAACTTAAGACTAAGTAAGAGACAGTGAAAAAAAAAATTGAGTTAAGAATAAGCAAATTTTTAAATATTCAATTTTTTTTATAATAAGATTTTTCG
>NC_051409.1:7194457-7194989 GCF_015228065.2 Penaeus monodon | reverse complement strand
CAAGGAGATGTAAGGAGAGAGAGCGAAGTTATTGTTAAGATCTAACCAAAATCATGCACAAAATTAGATTTACATCCCTTTTACAACATGCAAAATGATTTACGACCATCGCTAGTACACCTAATTTCATTAAATAGTCAATAAATCATAATAAATAACGCATATTAACACACAAACACAGGTATAGAAAGCGCGGAATGCACGAGCGACGAGGAACCACCGAGTTTATGCTTTGCTGTTGAGATGGAGGAAGAAGCGAGGAGACCTGCGCTCGGGATCATTGCTTTTCTTCCTTATTCTTTCGTTCTGTGCGTCCCTCCTTCGGAAAGGGAGAAAGGCAAAGGCCGATGAAGAGGACGCGTAGAGCAAGGGGAGTGGTGCTGGGGGATCAAGGAGGGTCTTTTGCACTTACAGAGGTGATTGTATTGTGAAGATACCTAGTATATATGACCTAAAATTAAGTATATAAATACAAATCAAGATTTTGCTGCGACTGATGCCTGAGCTGTGTGTGTAGTCACATTATTATTTT
>NC_051409.1:7194043-7194387 GCF_015228065.2 Penaeus monodon | reverse complement strand
GTATTAGTAGAAAAGAAAGTATGGTTCTAATTTATGCAATATATCTGACTATTTAACAGAATTACATAAGATTAAAAAGCAGCACATTTACTGTCTTGTCACAAGTGTTTAATAGGTGACAGGTGGAAAATACGTGAAAAATATCATTTATCGTAATATGAGGGAAATGACATAGGAATTTATATATTTTACTTCAAATTAAACGTAGATTATTATTTTTGTTTTTCGTATAAACATGTTGTATGGCTTTTTTTTTTTTATTATTATTAACAAAGACATCTTATGTAAATTTAAATGTGAATATCTACAGGCACACAAACATGCGCATATGTATACATACGCAC
>NC_051409.1:7193670-7193964 GCF_015228065.2 Penaeus monodon | reverse complement strand
TACATATATATTCCTACAAAGAACAGAAATTATTCATCAGTAATATAAAAATCGGAATGAGTTTCACATGAGAAGCAAGAATGAAAAGTAATGTAACCTTAACAAAGCAGGTTTTGGCAGCGGGAGCTCGCAGCTTATGTGGTTCTGTTGACACTCAGCGGCAAAGGCGACGACCAGGACCTTCTCAGCTGTTTTACTGAAAGGAGGAGGAAGACAGGGACGAAGAAGGAGAAAGGGAGGGAGGGAGAGAATTGGGGAATTGAATGAAAAACAGAGAGAGGTCATTTCCTTCGA
>NC_051409.1:7192803-7192991 GCF_015228065.2 Penaeus monodon | reverse complement strand
TGCCAGTAGAAGTATCCTACCCACTGTTAAGAACAGTCATAAGTCGATACAACATGACAGCAACTGTAAATGATGTGGTATGTCGTCTTTGGTCGTTAAGTTCTAATGAAAGTTTGGGTGTCATGGTGCAGGAACATAATGTAACACGGAAAATACAAGTTGCATTCCGGTGGTAAAGGGTGTTTGTA
>NC_051409.1:7191171-7191430 GCF_015228065.2 Penaeus monodon | reverse complement strand
TCAGTCTCGTTCAGCAATCTACATGTTGCAAAAGATTAACACATTAATTGATTTACGAATTGATTTCACCCATTCGCTTGCAACACAAGCACTAAAATGATGCCACATTGCAAGCATTTTTATTGCTAACCTTTCTTTTAATATATTTTGGATTCGACATAGTTCTTGCAACATTTTAAGAGATTTCGAATATCATGCATGTCTGTCAGGCAGCACAGGAATAGCAATGAGGGCAAATAACATAATGATCTGAGAGATA
>NC_051409.1:7189132-7189366 GCF_015228065.2 Penaeus monodon | reverse complement strand
TTTATTTTGCTCCACTAGCTTATAAACACAATTATCATATAAATGACAAATAAATCAAGCAAGAATTTCATCAAACTTCGCGTCTATATCAAACATTCCTGCATTCAGTGTATAATTCATGCATTATAAAATAAAAAATGAAATTATTTTTTTTAGCAGAACCAGAACAATGTAAAAGTGAACTTGCATGCTACATACAAATCATATAATATTAAACGAATCAGAGGGAATAGT
>NC_051409.1:7188959-7189103 GCF_015228065.2 Penaeus monodon | reverse complement strand
GGATTGGAGAAGCATAATAAAAGTTACGTAATTCTTTTTTTTGGGAGAAGATTAAACAGCATTACATAAAGGGGATGACATAAATATATTATTTTGATCATGATTGGCTAATTGATTTATTTAGCTCTGTTGTCATTTCCTTGT
>NC_051409.1:7188671-7188805 GCF_015228065.2 Penaeus monodon | reverse complement strand
CGTGCCTTTGATTGGCTGTCAGTGATAACCTGCAATAAACATTAATAGGCTGTCGACACGTCCTTTCAACGCGCAAATTAAGGCAATTTAGACCTTAAGAAATAGTATAGTGTAATGTGATGATGTGTGATGAC
>NC_051409.1:7188299-7188474 GCF_015228065.2 Penaeus monodon | reverse complement strand
GGGAGAAAATGAAAAGGAGAGATAGTATAAAGATGTCGTAGATATATTTCCAGGGTATAGATTATGCATATCATTAAGACTGACCCAGAATTAAACTATCAATTTCAAAATACCATCCAAATTCTGGAGGTTCAAAACGTTTGCGATAATCAACTTAGTCATGTTCGCAGACCCA
>NC_051409.1:7187907-7188273 GCF_015228065.2 Penaeus monodon | reverse complement strand
AAATGCAGTTATTCGCTAACTATCCACTTGAAGGCCGAGAGTGAGGGGGGAGGGGGAGGGGACAAAGTGAACTGACTTCTTGACGTCCAGATGACTTCGCCCTCACGCAGGCATAGGCCCCCTATACGCATATTGAAATAACATATAATAACAGATATAAAATCCTCTCAATTTCTCTCGCGTTCCCTCTCATCTCATTAAAAGTCGACATGAGTATCATCTCACCTTCCCGTATATTGCCGTGTGTTCACATGACTTCAGCGTTTGTGTGTGACTGCGTACTACACCTGTCACATCATCACTTCCCATTCTTTATCGTCGCTTCACTAAGCCGGGGTTCGCTTTCCCGGCGCTTCCGGTTACGTA
>NC_051409.1:7187362-7187542 GCF_015228065.2 Penaeus monodon | reverse complement strand
TTATCCCCCTTCAAAAAAAGTAGACCGTTACCCTCATACATCAACTTGTCGCCGTTTTACGGACGTCATCCATCGCCGTTACGTCATCCTGGTTACGTCATCAAGTTTCTGCGTCATTCAGGATTAAGATATGATGTGACGTGATATGAAGAAAGGACTGGATAATGAGAGAAGGGATAA
>NC_051409.1:7186521-7187015 GCF_015228065.2 Penaeus monodon | reverse complement strand
GATATTACATTGCATAACTAGACTGACAGACTTGGCCTAATGATTCGAAAGAAATTGACAACAAAAAAACATTAATAATCAATTCCCCCATAGTAATAACAGGCGCTAATGATAAGCCTCATTTTACAGAAATCGATATCAAACAAATGAGGTGTAACAACAGGGACGTTAAATATATGTTAATAATTACAGCGTAGACATCGTTTTGCAACAGATCAACACAACTAATTCTGGTAGACGATAACGTGTTAAACGGCGGGTACTCTCGTTAACAGGGAAATCGCAGATGGGGTGAGGGTAGTACTTAGCAAGATCTATACAAGTATATACTTATAAGTGTATACTTACATAGCTCTTGGTGATTAGTTAAACGTTAAAAGCCTTGTGATTCAGCGAGGGAGAATGTGATGTTGTGACTTCAGAGTCGCTGTTGCATGATGATTTGATTGTCACTCAACGAACATTAATTTTATCAGGAATATTGCCCGTTCGGT
>NC_051409.1:7185920-7186185 GCF_015228065.2 Penaeus monodon | reverse complement strand
AAGGATCATTTCCATTGCATATAAAACCCAATGTTGCCTGTGCAATAAATGATACAAAAATATACAACAGCAATCAATGCACTACTGAATACACATATCAGCTGTTAGTATCTAATTTTACAGAAACTGCAAAATTAACATATAATTGCACATTCCACGTTATGCCTCATTTTAACACAAGTGAAGCATGAGACCTCCACTTTGACTAACAGGACTGATGGCAAAAGAATAGTCACTTTACTAATGGCTATCTTGGTCTTTGGAT
>NC_051409.1:7185445-7185634 GCF_015228065.2 Penaeus monodon | reverse complement strand
CAACATTTTGAAGACCGAAGATATACTGTTGATAAATTTCAAGGGATCATTATGATTTTTTTATCAAAAAATTAACATTACCCTAACCTTTTTTCACATACGAAGGTTTTAAAGGAAAAACACTTTTTATACCTATATTCACTTTCCCCTATACTATTGGTTTGGAAAAACACTCCCCTAAACAGTTTT
>NC_051409.1:7182785-7183059 GCF_015228065.2 Penaeus monodon | reverse complement strand
AGCGATCAAGAATGTAAAGACCAATCACCAAAACAAAATAAAAACAAAGCAAAAATAAGACAAAAAATGATTTTCGGGGAATTTCCTGAAGGGGGACTATCAGGCATTCTTTCGCCATCGGACAGGTCTTCCTCGCTCTTTTATCTCTTCTATCTCCCTTATCTGTGACTCCCGGAGGCTCTCGTCTTATCGTCAGGGTCCCTGGGTTCTCCGCGGCGCCAATTTTCACGCCTGGGAACCGCCTCGCGCGACACACCTGCGGCGGACTGCCCGC
>NC_051409.1:7181129-7181600 GCF_015228065.2 Penaeus monodon | reverse complement strand
GCCTCATGAAAAAAAAAAATCTAAAACCGAGATTTCCAGCGTGGATTCGGACGAGGGAACGGGCGTTTCGGGTTGTCATGGTCGTTAGTCCCCCGGGTAACAATGGATTTTTCCCCCCTACAGCGCGTAATTGCACTGGGCGAACCGACTCTCAGCTGATTGTATATAATATTGTCACGTGCTTAGGGATCATCTGTTTATATAACTGATATTATTTGGAGTAGAATATTAAAGTACTTGCCTTTTTTTTTCTTAATTGTATGTATGGTTGAGATTTTTGTCGGTTGGAATATATATATATACAAATACCTTTTTTTTTAAAGAGTATTTGAATGGATAGGATTTAAAAAGAAAATGGTTCGGTTGGGGGGTTTTTTTTTTTTAAGGGGGGAATAAATTGTTGAAAAAATTTTAGGCATTTGATTGAGATTTTTATATTTTTATTATAATTTATTAGCGAATGGCCGACCC
>NC_051409.1:7180785-7180978 GCF_015228065.2 Penaeus monodon | reverse complement strand
GCGTAACAAAGTCAACCACCTCCCCCCCCTCTTCTGACCCCCCTCCCCCCTTCTGACACCCTTTCCTCCCCTCCCCCCCAATCGACACTCAGGTCGCCCGCCGCTCCGACACCGCAAATGACACCGTGTCGTGCATGTGACACCTGGCAGCGCGCGGAGGGAAAGTGTCATGCAAGACTAGGTCATTGGCAAC
>NC_051409.1:7179318-7180147 GCF_015228065.2 Penaeus monodon | reverse complement strand
ACAAGAAAGTGTTATTGTTTTCTTGTTTTGCTTCGTTCATGTCACTTTCCACCTCATTTCCTTATTGTTTTATCTTCTTTTTTTTTTGTTAACTAAATGTGCAACAGAGACCGTGATTTAGCAAAGCCTTTGTCGTTGTTTTTAGTTTGTTTTCATTAATTATACAACAGAGATTGTAATATAACAGAACCTCTGTTGTTTATCACTTGTGCAACAGATATTGTAATATAACATTTTTTTTCACTTATTATTATCATTTTTTATCCGTTGTGCAACAGGAAATTAAATATAAGAGAACCTTTGCTGCTTTTTTATCTGTTATGCAAAAAGATTGAAATATAACAGAACTTGTGTTACTGCTTTTATTTTGTTGATCAGCTCTGCAACAAAGATCGAAATATGACACATATTTTTTACTATTTTTGCTAATCAGTTGTGCAACGGAGATCGAAATATAACACACATTTTTTTTCTTTTCTTTAATCAGCTGTACAACAGAGATCGAAATATAACACACATTTTTTTTTCTTTTCTTTAATCAGCTGTACAACAGAGATCGAAATATAACAGAAATGCTGAGACTTTTCCCCGAAAAATCTTCTGAGAAAGTAATATCAGGGATACATTTTTATCCAAAGAAGAAATAACCAACGTTTTCCAAAGAGAGTGAAAAAAGCAAGATAAAGCAGAAAATAGAAGGAAAAATTAGAAATACAAGATACGGGTGAGAATTAACAGCATGACCAGTCTTCGTTATTTTGTTTTTTATCGATGTATTTTTTTTATATTAGAAGAGGGAAAATAAGAAGGATTTTACCTTTTTTTTAGA
>NC_051409.1:7178337-7178742 GCF_015228065.2 Penaeus monodon | reverse complement strand
AATTACTTAGGTGTTCCCCGCCCTAGATGACGCTGCACTCTCACTATGTGTACCTCAACATAACACTGTGTAACACTGAGCCTCGTAACGCTATATGACACAGGGTGCTGCGTTACATCCGCGAAAGTTATTATAACGTTAGATAACATTACGTTCCCCTGTCTGTTATCATAATAGTTTTATAATTGCGAAACTGATTTTTGTTTTATATTTTTGTTGTTGTAAATTTTGTTTGTGTTGTTTAAAGATTTGTTTGTTGTTGTTTATTTGCTTTGCTTGATATATGTCTTTTATTTTGATGTTTCTTTCTTTATTTTAAAGAAATATATATTCTCGTCACATAATTAACGTAATGGATGACTTATCGTTAGTCTAAGAATTAATGTAGTAGATATTAAGTTCATT
>NC_051409.1:7178113-7178310 GCF_015228065.2 Penaeus monodon | reverse complement strand
TTGTAACCCCTTAAAAATTACGAATATTATAGTAACGGCTAAGTTACTGTTTTTCAATATTTTTTGCCACGGGATTACCGTAATGAATCTCTTACCATTAGTCGCAGAATTAATGTAATAGATATTACGTTCATTAAAGTAAAAAAAAAAGTAAATTGTAACCCCTTCAAAATGTATTGATAGATTTTACGTTCAGT
>NC_051409.1:7177791-7178006 GCF_015228065.2 Penaeus monodon | reverse complement strand
ACACTTGAAAAAGTACGGATACTACAGTAACGGCTAAGTGACTTTAGCATCGACGGCTAAATAATTAACGAGGTCTGTCTCCTTTCGTCACAGCGGGAGTACTTCATAACACGAGGCCTCGAACAGAGCGGCGATGATGTAAGCCTTTGCATCAAGATACTCCTCCCTGTCATTATGGCGGGGGATAAATACTCTTAGAGACTCCTCCCTTCCTC
>NC_051409.1:7177072-7177373 GCF_015228065.2 Penaeus monodon | reverse complement strand
AAGTACTATTGCGCGCTAAGTGATCACGAGCTCAAAACAAAGCAAAATCTCGTTGCGTCACCTTCGACCAAGAGAGGAAAACGAGCGCAATTAAATTCGTCACAAAGAATTCTCGCGCATTTTGTCATCTCGTAGAAGATTTAGTTTTGATATTTACTTCGCAATTATAATGATATATTTTCGACCTTGCTTGGTGGGCGGGTGGGGAAAGGGATTTCCGCCTCAAAAGTGTCATATTTTGGGTGAAGTGACATATACATACAGACACATATATGTACTTAAAGCGTACTCACATGTAAAT
>NC_051409.1:7176810-7176961 GCF_015228065.2 Penaeus monodon | reverse complement strand
GACTCCACACACGCATACCCGCATCTTCACCCACACACGTAGCCTTCCGCACGATTTCCTAGCACTTCAAAGTTTCAATCTGCGGTTTGATTAATTGTGGGCGGATCTCAGCTCGCTTATCGTAAAACTTATTCTGCAGTTCAAGAAACAA
>NC_051409.1:7175967-7176219 GCF_015228065.2 Penaeus monodon | reverse complement strand
GAGAGAGGGGAGACGACGAAAATCGAAGCCAATCTAAAATATCTGAATTTGTTCTCGATCGAAAAAGATGACTTTCGAAATTTGGATTTTTCTTTATTCTTTTTGAGACGCACTTTCTCCACCTCAGTAGTACTTTATTTTTCGCCGAATTTGATTTTTTATCTTATTTTTTTTGTTGATCAATATCTATAAATGAAAGATGTTTGTACAAGGAATATAAATGCATACGTTATGCATCATCAAGTGAACTGT
>NC_051409.1:7174689-7175005 GCF_015228065.2 Penaeus monodon | reverse complement strand
TTCAATGGAAATCTCTGCCGCGCCCCGTTTTCTACAGCAATTACCTCCCATAGAAAACGAGATCGCCCTCCGCGGAATCAACATGGCGGCTGCGTGACCCTTGTCAAATTGCTTGATGAGAGAAAACAATGTATTTACGTCACTCACCTTAGCGAGACGTTACCGGGAGCTTTCAAAAGTAAAGAGCATAACCAAGTAACCATTGGCGTAGCACAGCACATGGGATTACTGTCATTACGGGCCGTTATGTATGGAGAGGAATATTTTTCTCTCGTCTGTTATGTAGATTTCATTGGTATTCAGTGTACAAATAGGA
>NC_051409.1:7172870-7172995 GCF_015228065.2 Penaeus monodon | reverse complement strand
AAAATGCCTTTTTCTGGACTCGCCATGACGTCATCTCCAACGCGCCTCAGTCGACCTCGCTGACTCGACTCCTGCACGTTAATTGAACCTCAAGGAGGACCTAACGAGGCTGTGCTCATCCTCAC
>NC_051409.1:7172499-7172583 GCF_015228065.2 Penaeus monodon | reverse complement strand
TGCAGTAATGTGATCTAGGGTTGATGAGTTGACGAGGAGAGATTTGATGAGTGTGAGAGGCAGTGGATGAGGTGATGATTTACG
>NC_051409.1:7172000-7172437 GCF_015228065.2 Penaeus monodon | reverse complement strand
TTTCGACGAGATGGTGTTTTGTGAGATGGATGGAAGGTAGTGGAAGAGTGGACGGTGGGTATGTGGATGGAGAGACGAGTGATAAGGTGGACAGAAGGATGAGGTGGATGATGTGGAAGAGGTGGATGATTTGGATGAGATGGATGAGGAGGGCAGGTGGAAGAGGTGGGCGAGGTGGATGATGTGGAAGAGGTGGACTGAGGTGGATAAGTCACAGAATACGACCGTTCGATCCGAGGTGACAAAAGCGTTAGATTTATGACAGGGAATATGACATGTGCATAAAAAATTACGTAAGGGTGTGACATCGTGAAAAAAAAATGAATAAAAGTTGCGAAAAAGGCGAATTCCATAAAGCAAAAGGTACGGTTTATTTAAATATATTTTGTGGAATTGTATTTTTTTTGAATGATTATCATTATCTTTATTATTTTTAT
>NC_051409.1:7170137-7170385 GCF_015228065.2 Penaeus monodon | reverse complement strand
ATGAAGGCGAAGCGTCATTCTCCGAAACGCGACCCGAAAAATCAGTGTCATGTATTAGCCAAGACTGCGTGACGTCATAAAGCAGAAGAGTGCCGTATTTTCTTCTATTTTTCTTCTTTCTTATCTTCTTATTATATTGTTTGCTTGACCTTGTTTATTTAGCTTTAGTTATTTAGATTTTTGTTTTTGTTTTGGCGTTCTTATCTTAGTGATATTTTCTATTTTTTTTATATAATGCTGGAGCCAGG
>NC_051409.1:7169783-7169957 GCF_015228065.2 Penaeus monodon | reverse complement strand
ACGCTAGAGTAAGTTCGAAAGTCCGTATAAATGATCGTCCTCCGCCTCCGATCTCGCACAGTCCTATTCAGCGTTCGACCTGCTTTGCCAGCGACAATCCCGAGGGGAAAAAAATATCAGAGCGCGGGAAAGAGCCTGAGATAAGGGGAGAAAAGTTGTCTCTAGCGGACGCAT
>NC_051409.1:7169141-7169726 GCF_015228065.2 Penaeus monodon | reverse complement strand
GAACCTTTAGTTATTTTTTTTTTCCGTTGTGTTGTGGTGGTGACCGAAGACCACATTCAAAAATACATTTTCCTTGCCCGTCACGTAAAGATCTTCAACTGTTTCAAAGGTGAGTCTAATTTAAGTTATGAATGAATTGCAACAGGTATATCTTTATCACATCTCCATTTCCTTACATTTTACGTTTTATCACGTTCATGGCGACTGAATAAAATAATGAAGAAATAAAACCCAGAAAAAATAAAAGTAACAGTAAAAATGTACATGAAAGTGAAAGTAGATTAGAATCATTTAAATCACCCCCAGAATTACATAAAATATCGCTAGACAGCCAACACGCAATATTTTTTTCCCGCTTATTCACTCGTAAAGAAATATACTTAATTTCATATATTACATTTATACCTCCCTTACTTTTTCTTTTATATATATTAATGTGTTTCATCGTCGTTATCTATATATTGGAATGGATGTATATAATCTTATTAGACAAGGATAGAGGCAAAAAGGCAAAACTGATAGCAGTGATAAAATTGTAAATACATTATGATATCAGAAAAGTAGTTATGAGATTTTAGTTTATTG
>NC_051409.1:7168617-7168707 GCF_015228065.2 Penaeus monodon | reverse complement strand
AACAGTGGAAAAGCAAGTAGAGAAAAGCAAAATTGATTAAACCGGAAAAATAGCTTTGAATATATCGTAATTAATTAAGAAAAAAGGCAA
>NC_051409.1:7168268-7168419 GCF_015228065.2 Penaeus monodon | reverse complement strand
AACTAACATCTATCATTTTTTCTCCATTTTTTTCAGACCACAACCATGTTTTTCGAAATAATCTTGGGAATTTCGGCGCTGCAGATGGTCGCCTCGCAGTCCATTCAGGTGTCGCCATCTTACAGGTAAATTTTACGGTCTTTTATGGTAG
>NC_051409.1:7167999-7168077 GCF_015228065.2 Penaeus monodon | reverse complement strand
TATTGTTGTTTAATCGTGGTATTTATTTTCTTCGAGTTTGTTCATTTCTTCTTTATTTCGTTTTATCCCTGTTTAAAG
>NC_051409.1:7166938-7167927 GCF_015228065.2 Penaeus monodon | reverse complement strand
AATCCCTGTTAACTATCTTTATTGCGATAATTAGATTAACATGGTTTATATCTATTAATATCCATTTCAATAAAGACCTCTTCTTTGTTTACACCCATTCATAAAATCTACGCACACCCCACAGCGTACATTCATTCATAAATTTACGTCATTATTCATCTTTTGTTTACTTCCTTTCATAAAACCTACGCACAACTTTCATTCATAAATCTACGCCTTCATCTATCTTTTACACCCATTCATAAAATCCGCACACACAACCCATCAACGTATATTAATTCATAAATTTACGCCTTCATTCATCTTTTGTTTACACCTATTAGTAAAATCTTCGCAAACATCTCAGTATATCCGCACACCCCTCAAAGTTCATTAATTCATAAATTTACGCCTTCATTCATCTTTTGTTTACACCCATTCATAAAATCTACGCACATTCCTTAACAAATTAACGCCTCCATTCATCTTTTCTTCCCGATCAGTGGTGGCAGCGTAGCTTTCCCCCACTATGCCACGCAGTACGGCAAAGACCTGCTTGTGGCCGAGACTTCACAACAGGTCGTCAAGGCTGTACCTCCTCCGAACCAGGTAATGAACAGTCCTCTCGGGAAACAGGTATTCGAATTATTTTTTTAGGTGAAGGTAGGTTTAGGAGAAGTAGGTGCTTAAGCTAAGGTGCCTGTGGTACTTGGCTAGGGTTTCAGGTGATTAGGAGATCAAGTGGAATTGGTGTTTACCTGATTAGGTAAATCGGGTAACTGACTGGGGTTGTAGGTGAAACAAACACCTATCTGTGGTTGTAGGTAAAGTAGGCACCTAACTAGGGTTATGGGTGAAGAGGGTAACGAACTAGGGCTATATGGAGCAAGTACCTACCTGGGGTTTACAGGTGAACCAGGTACCTTAAATGAGTTTTAAATGATATAGGTACTTGCTGGGGTTTTACCGGAACAGGGAAACTTAATACGTGTTTTAATTTAAAAAAAAAA
>NC_051409.1:7165326-7165556 GCF_015228065.2 Penaeus monodon | reverse complement strand
TACCCACACAGGACCTTTGACCGAAGGGACAACCTATTTATGCCTAATGATGACCTTGATTGACCTACATTCCTTCAACAGACACGACCTTTGACCTCGAAGCGACCGGGGAAATGCAGGGTTGCCAATCCCACAGACTGACAAAATTCTCGGGCAAAATGGAGCGATTTTTTATCATGCTTTTATTTCTATTCTTTTATTCTGTTCTCTGCAGTGTCATCAATGTTCAG
>NC_051409.1:7164952-7165163 GCF_015228065.2 Penaeus monodon | reverse complement strand
ATTTCCAAAGACGAATTAAAAGAAAAACGAGAATTATAGACCAAAAGATTGAACATTATGCGATTAAAGTACTTTAGTAAAGTATGAAGAAATATGTAAGTGTAACGTATGAGGAAGGATAAAGAATAATAAAGTGTAAAGTACGTGGAAGTATAGAGGATAAATAAAGTTTATATGAGTAAAAAAAAGCATGTGTGTATATGAGTATCAT
>NC_051409.1:7164747-7164912 GCF_015228065.2 Penaeus monodon | reverse complement strand
AAGCATGATAAAGTTTAAAGTATACAGTAAAAAGAAAACGTCAAATATAAGTAAAGTATGCGAGTAAATTTTATAAGTGAGACAAGTGAGCATTTAAGTATCGCAAATGATGTTGTGAATAAAGTGTACGCTAAATACTAGTTATAAAATGGAAAGAAAGCTTGA
>NC_051409.1:7164254-7164700 GCF_015228065.2 Penaeus monodon | reverse complement strand
TCATAGAGGATCAGAATCGACTCTTAAGTGGATTTCATTCATAAAACTTTATCACGGCTTTCATTCATGGAAAGCTTGTTTTCATTCATAAAACTTTGTTGAGTAGAAATACTCCGGTTTTCATTCATAAAACTTTCTTGCGTTAAGAAGTTCCGGTTTTCATTCATAAAACTTTCTTGCGTTAAGAAGTTCCGGTTTTCATTCATAAAACTTTCTTGCGTTAAGAAGTTCCGGTTTTCATTCATAAAACTTGCGTTGCGGTAAGAAGTTTTTCATTCATTTTTTTTTGTTTTGTTTTATCGATTTTCATTGATGTCCACGATTAAAGCTAATTACGTTGCCAATCCACGGAATTATGTTAATTAATGCAATAATGAAGGTTCATTTATGATTTAACATGATTGGCTTTAAATTTTTTCGTAATAAAATTTTTATTGTCGATATCA
>NC_051409.1:7163955-7164210 GCF_015228065.2 Penaeus monodon | reverse complement strand
CTAGAGATACTAACTCCATATAATGTGTATTCTTGCAATGTGCATTGTTGCATTAGGTTCCAATAATGTTTAGACTTATGCACTTATGCATTCTTAATATAAGCGCAACACTTCATTTTCTTAAATTTATCTGAAATTTTAAATATATATATTAATGAATTAACGAAAAATAAAACTCATTCCAAATATTCCGAAACAAATATTATCCTCATCTACTATTTTCCATATATAAAAAGATAGAAATATAATCCACTC
>NC_051409.1:7163725-7163920 GCF_015228065.2 Penaeus monodon | reverse complement strand
CAGTAAAAGATATAAAAAGAAAACGAAGAATTATACAGAATAGAAAACGGAATCGCCGCCGGGTTGACATAGACTCTAAGGACTTTGACTAATATTTATTATTTATTTTACACAGGACAACTAAATGACTTTGCATATGGTTTGCAATTTTGGTAAATAGTTAATTTTGTATTTTCTGTGGAGTTTGGCAAGTAA
>NC_051409.1:7163254-7163500 GCF_015228065.2 Penaeus monodon | reverse complement strand
TCAGCTTAATTTCATTTCTTTACTTGTGACATAACAGTTAATGCATATATAGTTTTTTCTCTCATTTTATCTCCCTTTTAATGGTGAATATAAACATAATCAAAGACGATTTTATCATAGAAACGCTATTTAATTCGATAATTAATACCCACAGGTACCTCGCTCTTCGTACCGTTCAACTGATCCCAGTCAGGTGAGTCAGTGAGGGATACGGCGCCAAAGGGGAAGGGAGGGATACGGGTCTTA
>NC_051409.1:7163076-7163162 GCF_015228065.2 Penaeus monodon | reverse complement strand
CGTGTGTATATATTATTCTATATGTATATAACTATACACACAGAAAAAATGGGAAGGGAGGGGATACGAGGACTGGATTTTCTTCG
>NC_051409.1:7162210-7162436 GCF_015228065.2 Penaeus monodon | reverse complement strand
CTGAGAATACATAACTCACATCCCTTCTTTACGCAATGTGCTCAATATGCTCATTCAACTCTCGCAAGTCACGCCATTTCGCTCTCTCTGCGCAATTTGCTCAATCAACTCACTTTCACCACTCCCCCCCCCCCCCCAAAGTGACGATTACGGAAAAAGTGTACGATAATTTCGGCTTTTCTGTCGAGTGCGCATTTGCAGCCTCAATTGTCATCTCTCGGAGACT
>NC_051409.1:7160853-7161029 GCF_015228065.2 Penaeus monodon | reverse complement strand
AAAAGTCGGATCTTGACGCGCTCTCGCCTCGTCCCAAACCGTAGATCCGGAAGAGTGGCTCTGGCTTCGGCGTGCTCTCGGACGTGTATCAGCCTCTGAATTACGACGAGGACGACTCCAAGCTGGACGCATCGCAGTACGACCTCTTTCCAGGTTAGATCTTTTTTTATTGTGTA
>NC_051409.1:7160271-7160432 GCF_015228065.2 Penaeus monodon | reverse complement strand
AATAGAAGATAATGCGTGACCTCTAAGTAGGTCAAAGTTCATTTAAATCCCTTATTTAAATCTCTTATCACTGGAAAATCCTCATTATGAAATGCATATATTCATGAGATAAATAAATGCTTTTAAAAATATGAGTAGATGAGTGTTGTTGATAATGAGAG
>NC_051409.1:7160085-7160166 GCF_015228065.2 Penaeus monodon | reverse complement strand
TGAGATGTGTATCATGACAACATAAGAAAGTTAAATTCATGTTTACAATGATAAAAAAATATCGTAATAAACTATTCATAA
>NC_051409.1:7159703-7159780 GCF_015228065.2 Penaeus monodon | reverse complement strand
GTGAACACAGCATCTAATTAATTAAAATGATCGTAAAAAAAATTGAGACGGCAACAGCAACTCTTTTAGAAAAAAGG
>NC_051409.1:7159162-7159322 GCF_015228065.2 Penaeus monodon | reverse complement strand
TTTCCCATTTTTCGTTCAGATACCCCAGAGGACACCGGCCCCAGACAGAGCTACGGCGCCCCCAACCCCGGCGTCCCTAAGAGCGGAAATCGCAACCAAACAGCCAGGTTCTTCACCCTTAACACCAGCAGGCAGACTCTGGACGTGAGTATCTGATACG
>NC_051409.1:7158419-7159071 GCF_015228065.2 Penaeus monodon | reverse complement strand
TTCTGTAGTGGTAACTAATGTAACTTGATTAAAATGATCTGATTGATATGAGTAATTAAGCCCTAAAATTAAAGATTAACGTATTAACGTAACTTTTGATTGATTAATGATCCTCCTAAAAGATGAAAATCGACTAATAGTTAATTTACCCGTAATTAAGGATGATCACTGAATGATTAATGACCCCCCCCCCCCCAATCAGTGAGAATTAAACAGCAGTTAATGATTCTCTAAATGATGAGAATTAACGCGCAATTGATTATCCCTGATTAATGATAACTAATAAACAATTAATGTCCTATTCCACGAGGAAAGGTAATTAATTATACCAATTAAAGATAACTATCGAGCAATTAATGATTCAGTTCCTAACAACCGATTAATGGCTCAGTTAACTTAATAACAAGCGATTAACCTAATTAATAACAAGCGATTAACCTAATTAATAACTAGGGATTAACCTAATTGATAACAAACAATCAGTCTAATTAACAAGCGATTATCCCAATTACTAACAGGCACTTAATGCTTCCCCCCCCCCTTGTTAATGAGACATAACGAGCGTTTAATTACCTAACTGATAACAATAGATTACCTTCCCCCATGTTAGTATGACATTACGAGCGATTAACGACACCTATATAACACAGCG
>NC_051409.1:7157905-7158297 GCF_015228065.2 Penaeus monodon | reverse complement strand
GATTAACCTAATTACCAACAAGCGATTAATCACCCCTCTTCCCCTCTCTCCCCCTCCCCCCCCTGCAGCTGGGCCTGAGCTTCACCGTGCCCTTCCTGTCGATCCCCATGACCTCCTTGGC
Source organism: Penaeus monodon (assembly GCF_015228065.2). Classification (NCBI taxonomy): domain Eukaryota; kingdom Metazoa; phylum Arthropoda; class Malacostraca; order Decapoda; family Penaeidae; genus Penaeus; species Penaeus monodon. The sequence goes on along the minus strand of NC_051409.1, from coordinate 7,158,176 downwards.
CTCCATGAGCAGCGACCTCACGGCCTCCACCACCTCCGCCCTCAGCTCCCTCCTCGCGATCAACTGGCCCTCCGTCCTGGCCGTCGGGGGCGCCGTGCTCCTGGCCACGCTCCTCCTGCCGCAGCTCATGACCTTCCTGGCCTCCTTCACCTCGGCGCTGAGGCTGACCGGGGTGAACGGCGCGGGCGGGTACAAGGGGCAGGACGCTGAGCCAGCCTTCGGGTATGCGGCGCCCTCGTCGTACGCCAGGAACCTCGATTCAGGTATGGAA
>NC_051409.1:7156718-7157327 GCF_015228065.2 Penaeus monodon | reverse complement strand
CACCAGAATAACAGGAGATCTATCCCAATCCTCCTTCTTACCCTCCCTCCTCCTATTCCCCATTCTCACCCTCCCTCCTCCTATTCCCCATTCTCACCTCCTCTCCTATTCCCATTCTCCCCTCCCTCTCCTATTCCCCATTCTCACCCTCCTCCTCCTTTCCCATCTCACCCTCCCTCCTCCTATTCCCCATTCTCACCCTCCCTCCTCCTATTCCCCATTCTCACCCTCCCTCCTCCTATTCCCCATTCTCACCCTCCCTCCTCCTATTCCCCATTCTCACCCTCCTCCTCCTATTCCCCATTCTCACCCTCCCTCCTCCTATTCCCCATTCTCACCCTCCCTCCTCCTATTCCCCATTCTCACCCTCCCTCCTGCCTAATCCCCATTCTCACCCTCCCTCTTCGCCTCCCTCAGGAGAAGGCCTGCTCCCCGTGGCGCCCTTCACCTCCATCCTGAACCAGCTGGACGACGCCCTCGCGCAGTACGACCTCGACTCCACCTCCTGCCTCCAGCGCGCCGTCTGCTCCTACGTGGCCTCCTCCGACGCCAGCGTGAGCGAGGGAGACGCCGGGGCCACGCAGATGATTGTCTCGGGACTGGCCAGGT
>NC_051409.1:7156412-7156515 GCF_015228065.2 Penaeus monodon | reverse complement strand
AGGTTCTGAGGTATTTAAAAAAAGTCCTTTGCATAATCCACAAGCAAGGTCTGGCCGTGAATTATGCAAATATCTCGTAGATATAAAGGAGATGGAATAGTGA
>NC_051409.1:7155324-7156233 GCF_015228065.2 Penaeus monodon | reverse complement strand
AGCTATGGATGGTAAATACGAGTTGCTAATGGAGAGCAAACCTCCATCTGAAATGAATAAGTATACCACAAATTTTCAAAAGAAAAGGGAAATTGTTTACGATAGATCTGGTTCATTGTAAACAACGGTTCCCTGGGCCATGGACAAGCCACCTATAAGTTTATATTACAGTCCTTCAGATATCTTAGTCATATTTCTGATAATCATGCTTTTAATTATGTTATTTGTCAATATTATTATTGTCATTATTATTTTTCTTGCTTGTCTGTTTTTTATCTATTTTACTTATAAAGACTATTAATGAACATGGGCTACCATTCACCAATATAAATAGTAATATACTATCATATACTACAAATATATCACACAGCGAGTGGGACAGGCAGAAAATCTTAATATGCAATTTACCCTTCTTGCTTTCATCTAATTACAAAATAAAAGTATATAATTAGATGCAACGCCTTTATATCAATTTGCCACATTTAATCACCCAAAATAGACATACGTATATATAATCAAATCCAAAATACCTTAATATAATCATCCAACTCCGACCCTAAAAAAAATTGTCTAAACTGTACTAATAACAGTCTCCCCATTTTGTCTGCAGGAGCGAGCTACTAGAGGTCATGGTAGGTCACTCGTCCTTCACGCAGGCGGTCAAGATGGGTCGCTCTGGAGGAAACTGCCAGCTGCAATATCCGAAGTGCCCGTTTTCCCTTGGCGGCGTCCTCAGGTTCCTCTCGACGTACGCCACTCTCACCAGCTGAGGAAGGGCGTAGGGAGGAGTGGAGAGAGAGAGTAGAGTAAGGTGGAAGAAAGGAGGAAGAGGAAAGGCTAGAAGGAAGGGGAATTGGAGGGTGAAAAGGAGGAGAAAAAATGGGGTGTGGAATTTTGAAGTGGATTCCA
>NC_051409.1:7154872-7155302 GCF_015228065.2 Penaeus monodon | reverse complement strand
CGTTATTGTCGGTCTCTTCTATGCTCAACTGAAAAGAATGGCAAGTTTATTTGCAAATTGATCTCCCTTGTTACACTTTTTGTCTGTTCGGATAGCTTGTTTGCACAGATAAGTTAAATATATTGATTATATTTAGGATGTTTTAGGATATTTTCCTTAACAGAAAACGGGAATCGGATTCCGGTTTCTTTTGTAGCGAAGAGAAAACGGGATTTACCCGACTTTCCTTCCTCACATTATCAGATTGTTTTCTATGTACAATTAATTATTTATCAGCGTGTATTTTCTCTGTTATTTCACATATAAAATGTATCTATGATTATTTATGTTGGTTTGCATATCCAAATACTTTTAGTCAAAAGAAAATATTCAACTAGTTTTAGCTACTCCTAGGTAAGGCACAATAGGATTATCAGAATGTTGCATTTTC
>NC_051409.1:7154413-7154548 GCF_015228065.2 Penaeus monodon | reverse complement strand
ATTATAAGCTATACACACTAAAAATATCAGTGGTTATAAAAACATGAAACGCCATTCGATTTTTTTTCAGACCGAGTGTGTCAGTTTGGAGTAAAAAATTATCCTATATTGTGAACATAAAAGTTTTATCAAATA
>NC_051409.1:7154101-7154330 GCF_015228065.2 Penaeus monodon | reverse complement strand
GACATGTCGCACCGAGAAAAAGTGATCACGTAATTATAGAAATTAAAAAGAGCAAATAGGCGAAACATACACGGAAATATAAAGGGACGATAAGTGATTTATCAAAGCTTAAGAAAGGTCTCTGATGCTAAAGAGTAGGGTACAACACTATATGAAAGTTACATGAAGTTATAGACGTGCAGTACAGGAGATTTTGTGGCAAGACGGCCTGGTAGATTTTACAGGCCTA
>NC_051409.1:7153897-7154083 GCF_015228065.2 Penaeus monodon | reverse complement strand
AAGTTTGGCATAAGATATTAAACGGTAAGGAAACTGAAAAAAAACTGACTTTAACTGAAAACTTTCAGGATAAAAAACAAAATTAATTCCTTAACTAGAAGTAAATTAAGTTTATTATTTTTACATTGGTCTCAGGTCGAACATTAGCCAAGACAGGTATCTAAATATATTCACAGACGATGCGAA
>NC_051409.1:7153067-7153474 GCF_015228065.2 Penaeus monodon | reverse complement strand
CAACACAAATATAAACAGGACAAATGGAATTGAAATGATAGGACTGATCGAAATTTTACGGCAGATAAAATCAGCGTAAAGGAGTGAAAAGGATTTCGAATTTTAGAAATAATGTTTACCGGGTTGACGAAAGTTGATTCTAATTAAAGGACTGAAGAACTTAAAATTAAAACTTTAGATTGAGAGAAAAGATGAAATCGAAGTGCCAGTGAAGTTTGATACGGAACAGTTTGTTATTTTCCCTTTTCCATTGTCTAAGGTTGGAAATAAAAGGAATTACTATTATTCTTATATTTATTTAATTGCTTATTTTTAATGAGACTGTGGGTGGACGGGACCATCTAGAAAATGTTATAGGTGCCAGAAGCATTTTCATTTTTTATTATTCAAATGTAGCAGTGTTTGAG
>NC_051409.1:7152540-7152665 GCF_015228065.2 Penaeus monodon | reverse complement strand
ATTCGTTTTCTAATCTGTTATCAATCTACTGTTTATATCATTAAAGGATCTTACTTAAGGGCAGGAATTTCAATGTAAAGTTTTTAGATTTTGCAACAACAAAGCCACAATCTGGAAGGCGTTAG
>NC_051409.1:7152375-7152445 GCF_015228065.2 Penaeus monodon | reverse complement strand
TTTTTTTTTTCCCCTTTTTTTTTACAGCAAGAGGTAATGACTTCGGTTTCTTTTCCTTTAATAATCTAAG
>NC_051409.1:7150742-7152071 GCF_015228065.2 Penaeus monodon | reverse complement strand
CTCACTGATACAGTTTTGTTTATGGCCCATATATTTTAAGATGTTTTACCTTTTCCATTTCATAATCTTCATCCTATTCATCTTGACTAAATATTCTAGGGTTAATAAAAAACATCAGACATTCATTTTCGACTTTTTACTGTGCCATCGTATCCTGTTGTCGTTATATAAGTGTTTAATAAGATGTTAGTCCATTTGATTTTCGTTTTCTATGATCTAATTTGCAGGTCTACATAATTTGCCAAGTAAAAAAGACAGGTTTGTGGTTCTTGTTCCTCGTCTTCACCTTCTGGATCTCCTTTTTGTCGTGGTTATTGGTATGAAAGTGCAAGTATATTGACGATTTATTTACAAACATAGTAAAAGAAGTACGTGGGTTAGTTCCCTCTCCTTCTAGACACGACAGATTATCCTGCCTCGAGTCCCCCCTCGGTAGGGCACCAGCATGACCCCGACCATCCCCCCCCCACGCTCACTGGCGCGCCCGGAACGGACAGCTGGCGGGGTTGACGCAGCGCATGATCTCCGGGTCGAGCACCGTCCCGGCGGGGCACTGGAGAGGCTGCACGGTGTGGCCGATATCGCCGGCGCTGCAGTAGTAGTAGTGCGGGTCGCAGATGTGGGTACACATGGGGAAGTATCCGGTGCTCTGGCAGACAAAGTCGGGGACGCAGCCCGTGCCGACGGTCGTGGTGGGGACCAAGGACGGCACCGACGGCACCGACGAGCACGGCTGCTCGCACTCCGCCTCCCTGTCGCAGTGGTGGGTCTCCTGATTGAAGACCGCCCGGTCGGCGCAGTGGTGAAGGTCCTCCTCCGTCGGGAAGCCCTTGCGCGCGCAGTAGTAGAAGTTGGTGCAGTTGGCCGGGTCGGGGATCTCCGTGAACGGCTGCTCGCAGAAGGCCTGGCAACTGTCGCAGCACTGGCTTTCATCCGTCGTGCACGTCGTGCCGTTGAAGTAGGGCTTGTCGGCGTCGCACGACACGGGCACGGACCCCCCGCCGCTGCACACGAAGAACGAGCGGCAGTCTTCGCCGTTGGCCACGACGGCCGTGCTGCCGTCCGCCGGGCACTCGAAGCTGCACGCGGGCTCGCACGACAGGCACGAGGCGACGGCGGCGTCCGTGCAGCTGAAGCTGGCTTGGTCGAAGAGCGTGCCGTCGGGACACTTCTCCGTGAAGTCGGTCGGGCTGCCGTCCGACAGGCAGTAGTACTCCGTGAAGTCGGTCGGGCAGCGGTGGGGTGGGGGAACCTTTGGGTGGGAGTCGGCTGTGGGGGGCAGAGGGGGGGCGCAGTGTCCAGGACCCGAGCCGTCGCGAACGGCGGCCT
>NC_051409.1:7149470-7149546 GCF_015228065.2 Penaeus monodon | reverse complement strand
AACTGGGGCAAAAAAAAAATTGGGGGGGTTTTTAAAAAAAAACGGGGGGGGGGGGGGGAAAAAAAAATGTTTTCCC
>NC_051409.1:7148851-7149338 GCF_015228065.2 Penaeus monodon | reverse complement strand
CCAATTATCCCGAAGATATCCACAGAGCATCCACAAGAGTATTCCCTGAATATCCCTGCCACACTCTAAATATCCACACAAATAAACTTAAATCTTCCACAAAGATATACACTGATATATCCACAAAAAAAAGCTAAAAAATGTCCATAAATCTTCCACCAAAAGTATCCACTTAAAATATCCACACTGAAGCATCCCACAAAACTATCCTTAAAACACCGACAAATTATCCAAACAGAATATCCACACAAAATATTCGCAAAGATGTCCACATAAAATATCCTAAAAAAATCCACACAACGATATCCACACAAAATATCCACAACGATATCCACACAAAATATCCACAACGATATCTACACAAAATATCCACAACGATATCTACACAAAATATCCACAAAATATCCACACGACCTTCCAAGACTCACCACGATGAAGGCAAGACTCAGGTATGATGACAACATCTTAACCAGCGACTTGCGTGGCT
>NC_051409.1:7148471-7148610 GCF_015228065.2 Penaeus monodon | reverse complement strand
AGCTTTTCAGCGAGGCGACGGGATATCTCCTGACGCGGGCCAAGGAAGCTCGATTTCTGACGAGCTTCTGGGGTCTCCAGGTAAGAAGAACCAATGGCCACAGCTTACCTTGAAAACACCTGCGTCACTTCACGGACGC
>NC_051409.1:7148229-7148337 GCF_015228065.2 Penaeus monodon | reverse complement strand
GTTTTTCCTTTTCTCCTTTTTTTTTCGTTTTTACACCAAACTTAATCATTAATTTCTTTTTACTAAACCCTACCCTTTTTTTTAACCCCCAGCTGCCCACCCTAATAA
>NC_051409.1:7148065-7148170 GCF_015228065.2 Penaeus monodon | reverse complement strand
CCGTAACTTCCCATTGCTATGTACGCATTTCTCTCCTGAATTTCCTCACTGATATTTCAGGGAATCAGGTTAGCCACCTGTTGTTCTTCCCGCTATGACGTCACG
>NC_051409.1:7146500-7146690 GCF_015228065.2 Penaeus monodon | reverse complement strand
TGAATGTTTCTTTTTCGTACAGGAAATCAGTTACTTATTTTTTGTTACTTTTTTTGTTTACTTGTGGGAATTAGAGTAATGTAAAAGATATGTATTTGCGTCACCATTTTTTTTTTTTTTTATTGTTGCGAAACGTTCTATGAGTGAACTTGTAATTCAATTGATGTCATATGCAGTATCAGTTTCCGTT
>NC_051409.1:7142750-7142909 GCF_015228065.2 Penaeus monodon | reverse complement strand
GTTTCCCACGCGTGTCACCTTTTTTTAGAATCAGAAACAGAATTAGACAGGCGTGAAAAATTGACGGCGAGGAGGCGCCTAAAATTTCCCCAAAACGCTTTCTTTTCCTAGTATTTTTTGTAGTCGGGACATCGTCGTAAAAAAAAATGTCACTTTGTT
>NC_051409.1:7142142-7142437 GCF_015228065.2 Penaeus monodon | reverse complement strand
TTGGCTTAATTCCGTATCCCCTGTAGAGACAGCCCTCTACCGGCGACATCAGTAAGCTTTATAAAAACAAGGAAGGATAGATATATATAATTGTTTATGTGATATTCGATGTCATATAAAAACGATCCGACATCCTATCATAGATTTCGAATCTTTCCTCCAGTGTCCTCCGTTTATAAAGGTGATATTACAACACAAATGTTTTACGAGAATTAGCGATCTAAGTGAGTGAAATTAGAAGCTAAAATCTACCTTGATTATTCCAGATATATGGCAATATATTTCGGTTAGTCTC
>NC_051409.1:7141117-7141477 GCF_015228065.2 Penaeus monodon | reverse complement strand
GTGTGTGAGTGAGTGTGTTACCTAGGTTTAGTTGTAGAAATAAGTTGTAACAAAATACTTATACTTTATTAACAAACTGTTGCGTAGCATTCCAGTCTAGATATACTACTTATTGACGCTAGGTTTTTGAAGGCATATACAACACATATACAACAATTATGCAATGAGTCTATCGCAATCACTAAAGGTGAGTCGAAAGACTATAATACTTCTGCAATGTTTAATAAGAGAACAAGTGACATGAACGTTTTATCGGTCAAGGTTATTGACTACATAGTGAACTAATAACAATCGTTAATGCTGCGAGTTAAGCTGAGCATCCTTTGTAACAATATACACCATAAACACTGTACCATATCA
>NC_051409.1:7139772-7141049 GCF_015228065.2 Penaeus monodon | reverse complement strand
GTGCAGTGCATATGTTAAGCAGCATAACACATTGCCGCATTCATCCTCACTCCGGCCTACGGCAGGAGGGACAGACTGTGCGGGTCTTCAGCACCTCGACCACTTTGGGCGGGGGCAGAACACTGGGGAAGCTGCACACACGAGGCGTCGCGGTCACAGTGGCTCGTTGTGGCGTTGAAGTTGCCCTCCTCGCAGCGGTGCAGGTCGGCGGGCCCGGGGAAGCCGACGTCGAGGCAGAAGTAGTAGTTGGTGCAGTCGGCCGGGTCGGCGATCTGCGTGAAGGCCTCGCTGCAGTACACGAGGCACGGGTCGCAGCACTCGCTCGCGTCCTTCACGCAATCCTCGCCGTTGAAGTACGGTGTGTCTTCACCGCACTTGATGTGCAGAGCTTCATCGCTGACGCCGCACAGGTAGTACATTGTACAGTCATTGGCGTCAGCTACCATTATGATATCATCGGAAGGAACAGGGCACGAGTACAGAGAGCAGGTTGGCTGACACAGGTCGCATTTCGCATCTATTTCTTCCGTGCAGGTCGCGTTGGTGGAATCAAAGAACTGGCCGTCCTCACACTCGAAGGGGAAGTCGCTGGGTCGGCCGTCCTGCAGGCACACGTAGTAACGCTGGCAGTCGGTGGGGTCGGGAACGAGGAATCCCGTGTTGTCCGGGGGTTCCGCTGGGCACGATGGGGAACACGAGCTGTCTGCGTAGATGGACAGTGTGTGCGCCTGTGGAGCAGACAGGTGGAATGGAATGCAAGGGTGAAGCGTTATACTAGGTGGACCTTGGGAGGAAGAGAAGGAAGACCGGTTGGGAGGGAGTGTAACCAGTCTTCACGACTCACGAACTCGATTCAGAGAGCTGATGAACTATGCTAGACAGGAGTTTGTAAAACCTGGCATGAATCCCCCTCTCCTTATGAACACGTGGAACTGAGCATATGGTGGTATTATTGCATTAGGCATGCAACCCAAACATGATTGTCCATAATTGCAATCATATTCTGAATTTTGATATACTGCAGCCAATTTCCTGTGCTCAGTATATTAGACTGACCTGGGTGCACTTTATGTAACATCTATTATGTCCCTTTGTTCCAGAAGGCCAAATATACACATAAAAAGAATCAAAGTTTGATTTTTTAAAAAAATATATCCCATTTTCTTGAGTTTTCAAAGTAAATGTCCAACAATTCCTGACATATGCTTGAAATATAGTTTATAGAAATGTGTTTGACCTTCAATGCCCTAAGTTATGCTAATTTGCATTACCTTTTA
>NC_051409.1:7138864-7139058 GCF_015228065.2 Penaeus monodon | reverse complement strand
AATTGCACAGATGAACCTCGGGTCAGGAACACATCCCGGACACAGTGTTCATAAGGGTGAGAATCGGATCTCTGACTCGACAATTGCTTCGTATAGACTACCATAAGATCCTAAGACGAGCTAAGGCTGTCGACAGAAGGAAACTCATTACTGTTACCATGATTTCTTGTCCTTCTCCACGCTCTCTCTCTACC
>NC_051409.1:7138070-7138299 GCF_015228065.2 Penaeus monodon | reverse complement strand
TCACACACTTATCAGCACAAAATAAAACATTTCCCATTTGCTAATTCGGTTGCCAATCATCATCAATTCCATTTATCTCCTCTGATTTAATTCAATTTTTACAATTACGTTATTTATAAAAATCAACAATATTTCCTTATTCGGTTGCCAATCATGGGCAAGTCCTTCTATCTTTCTTTCCATTCATATCATATTAATTACCACGTCTATAAAAATCATCAACTTTCCT
>NC_051409.1:7137591-7137845 GCF_015228065.2 Penaeus monodon | reverse complement strand
GGATTTCTAACGTCTAACCATACACGCAAATGTTGACATTAAACCCTAAAGGTAGATGGATCGGAAAGCGTCTTTGTATCGCTGTATTGTGCGTCTCTGTGGGGAGTCTTCGTGTTGTGTCTCTCTCTATGAAAAGAGGTTGGCTCTTCGAATGCATAAAAGACGAGGCTCTGAGTCGATACGGAATGTAGGGTTGAAATATGAAGAAGAGAAAAAACATGATTTATAGTCACGGGGCGCTAAGTGTTTAATAA
>NC_051409.1:7137217-7137523 GCF_015228065.2 Penaeus monodon | reverse complement strand
CATTTTTAATGCCATTTAGGTTAAAGTGTTTCGAAGCGATGACGGCAGACAGATCGTCTCCCTATGCGCGCTTTTCAAATTTGTTTTGGCTTGTCTCGGTGTCTCGGCTTGTGACGGGCGCTTAAGACACGAAAAAAGGAGAAAGGCAAAGAAGGAGATGGATGGCCGAGGAGGACGATGTTGCCGTCGCGGGAGCAGGCAGCCGCTCAGTGGCTGTGTGAGCGGATGTTTTATTCACTAATGCACGTAGATACACTACTCACTCGCAAATAACAGGGGGGGATGCACCCGCCGAACGGGGCACGA
>NC_051409.1:7136795-7136986 GCF_015228065.2 Penaeus monodon | reverse complement strand
TCTAGCCCACCGCTTTCACATAGACACATTAAGGACCATTCTTCAAATAAAAATAGAGATTCCTACGTAAAAAGGGCTTCCGGAATACATGAATTCTGATGCCGAGGAGCAAAACTTCATCATGGGAGAAGCAAGGCAACAACGAAGGCCCGTTTAACACTAACCCGAAAGTTCCTCCCAATATTCCCGTC
>NC_051409.1:7136181-7136754 GCF_015228065.2 Penaeus monodon | reverse complement strand
ACTCCTGAAGTCCATATGAATTTTCCCATTTTCATTTGGATTCGAAGATGTCGTTTTCTGTGCACGTTGTTCCCGTTTTCTTTTAGCTTCAAAGCCCCCAATTCCTTTATTTTGTTAATAATAAAGTCCCATACCAAATTTTATTCCACTTCATGTTGAAAATGGGGCCAAAAATCCAATGGAATGATACAAATTTTAGTTCACATAGATTCTGCATTCTTAAACACCGACGTTAAACACAAAGATGCAGTTTTAACACCGGAGGCCCAATGCAGGTATACTAATTCATTTATCCTTATAGCCAAGTACTAATATTCATTTCTTTTCTGATAGGTACTAAGTGCAAAATGCCATTATTTTTCTTAAAGTCATAAAGCTTGGTAAAGATCCTATATTTCGATGCTGAAACAGTATGCAAAGATCTTTAGGACTGAATCATGTTTTTTTTGACAGAGAAGCTACGTTCAAAAATCCTAATTATTTCTCATTTTACGGTAGAATCAGTAGTTTCCCCTTAACGCTTGGGGGGGGGGGAGATATTCCAATTTCTTTAGCACGGAAACTACATGCAAC
>NC_051409.1:7135376-7136144 GCF_015228065.2 Penaeus monodon | reverse complement strand
CGTAGCACTGAATTAAGCTACAAACATCTTAACGAAGCTGGGAAAAATTAAGAAAAAATAATGATAATAATATAAAGGGTTCCTATAACTTCAAAATTTAGTGCAAATACTCAATTTTCTTTCGATCTGTAAAACGGAAAAAAACGGAATAAAACGGAAAAAAATCCTATAACCTTTAAACTTCATGAAAATATTACATTTTCCTTCGATCTGTAAGTAAAAAAAAAATGCTAAATATCCCATTTTCCTTTGATCTGTCAGTAAAAAAAGACATGCAAATATTCTATTTTCTTTCGATATACAAGAAAAAAAAGACGGATTAAGAGAGAGAAAAAAACGGATTCTACAAACTCAAAACTTCGTGCAAATATCCCATTTTCCTTCGATTCCTACAACCTCAAAACTTCCTGTAAATATCCTATTTTCCTTCAGTTCCTATAACCTCAAAACTTCGCACAAATATCCCATTTTCCTTCGATTCCTACAACCTCAAAAACTTCCTGTAAATATCCCATTTTCCTTCCACCTACAAGAAACAAAAAAAAAAAACGCATTTCTATAACCGCAACAGCGAGTGCAAAGACCCCGTTTTCTCTCACTCTTCGATTCCCCGAAACGCCAACAAACATTTGCTGAAAAGGGAGAAAATCTTGCTCTTCTGGTCGAACAAAGACAGGTTTTGCTTGCGTTGCATTGCATAAACACTATTGGGCCTTTTGAGAATCCCGAGGAGACGAGAGGAGACGCTGTGCGGTGACTAGGACGTTA
>NC_051409.1:7132124-7132253 GCF_015228065.2 Penaeus monodon | reverse complement strand
CAAAAAGTGAAGCCATTCCCCGGGTCCAACCACCCCCCTCTCTCCCCTCCCCGTTTTTCTCACAATTTTCATCATCTCTATCTTTTATCTTACTATCATCTATCTTGGGTACCAATCTAAATCTTCCCG
>NC_051409.1:7131037-7131323 GCF_015228065.2 Penaeus monodon | reverse complement strand
ATGAAAAAGGGGGGAAAAGAGGAAATGGGAAAAAAAAGCGCCAAAAATTTTGGCCCGAAAGTTTTTTTTAAAAAAAGGGGTCGAAAGAGATCGCAAAGGCCCCAGACAAAGAGGAAAAAGAGACCCCCAAAGACCTCTTCGTCTAAAACACAAAACATCAGAAAAGGACAAACCCCATAGGAAAAACTCTTTTTCCCCCCACCTCCCCTTGGCTTTTGCCGGGGGGAAAAAAGGGGGAAATGTTTTGGTTGGGGGCCGGCCCAAAAACCCCCTTTCCCCCCGGGGG
>NC_051409.1:7130728-7130877 GCF_015228065.2 Penaeus monodon | reverse complement strand
CCTTTCCCCCCTTTCTTTCCTTCCCCGTTTAACCTCATCTTTTTTTTTGTCCCCCCCCTTACCTTTCCCCCTCGGATTGTGTGGTCGGTAGGATAAATTGAGTGCAAAAAGGGTTTTTTTTCACCCAACCCCGGGAAAACCCGGGAAAA
>NC_051409.1:7130581-7130693 GCF_015228065.2 Penaeus monodon | reverse complement strand
AGTTGGGGGTTTTTTTTAAAAAAAAAATTTTTTTAAAAAAAATTTTAATAATTGGGGTTGGGGGGGGGGGAAAAAAAAAAGGGGGGGTTTTTTTTTTTTCTTTTAATTTTGG
>NC_051409.1:7130256-7130480 GCF_015228065.2 Penaeus monodon | reverse complement strand
CGATACGGAAAGATCCAGATCTGCAAAGGCCGAGAGCAAAGAGGAAAGAGAGGAGGCGCAAAGGACGGGTCTCTGCGCCTGCGTAGTCGACGGGAAGGCGAGTCGAGCAAAGGACAGCCCCGACCTCAGGTTCATGCGTCTTTTCCCCTCACTCTCCCTCTGGACTTGAAGCTGACAGGGGGGAAAAGGAGAGGCTAAGACTGTTTCGTCGCGGACAACGCACA
>NC_051409.1:7129833-7129939 GCF_015228065.2 Penaeus monodon | reverse complement strand
GCGCCTCGGATTTGTGCTGCGTGCGGTGAGGATAACACGTGTAGGTGCGGAGAAGGAAGGTTGTTTTCACCGGGAGACCAAGGAAGACGCGTGGAGGTAGGTACCC
>NC_051409.1:7129425-7129783 GCF_015228065.2 Penaeus monodon | reverse complement strand
TTTGGGGGGGGGATGGTGTGGTAGTGGCGAGGAAATTGAGAGGGAATTGGTGGTGGTGGTGGAGAAATGAGAAGAGGGGGGGGGGGGGTTGGTGGTGATAAGGAGGGGTTTAGTGGAATTTATGGTGATGATGAGAAATGAGGGGATATTGGTGGTGATGTGGAGGAATGTGGTTGAATTGGTGGTGAGGGGAGGAAATGAGAGGGAACTGGTGATGAGGAGGAGAAATGAGGGAGAATGTGTGGTGATGTGGAAGAATGCGGTAGAAATTGTGGTGGTCGTTATTATTATAATGAGGAGTAGTTGTGAAGGTGATGGTATTCGTATTATGTGAAAAGTATGTTCATTATTGTTTTCC
>NC_051409.1:7129234-7129352 GCF_015228065.2 Penaeus monodon | reverse complement strand
CATTGTGGTGATTTCTGTCCGATGATGACGACGACAAAGTGACCCGGAAATATGACAACGAAGACAACTTGAAACGAACCCAAACAAACGAAACCACAATACGAATATCGATAACCAG
>NC_051409.1:7128919-7129170 GCF_015228065.2 Penaeus monodon | reverse complement strand
TACAATAAAGTATTCCCCGACCTCCAGTATAGGTCCCTGTTGACCCAGATGACACCTTCCGGCAATTGTTTGACCCCGTCTGACCTTTCCTGGCCTTTCAACTTGTCCCGAAGCATGTAATTATCTCTGACTTCGGTTTCGTAACTTGTCTTTGATTCTCATATTATGTAAGTTTGTGAAGAAGAAAAAAAAGAGTTTTGTTGTATATATATTTTTTCGGTTGTATTTTTTTTTTCTTTGAAGAGACAGAG
>NC_051409.1:7128704-7128871 GCF_015228065.2 Penaeus monodon | reverse complement strand
CCTTTTTATCATTCCATTATTCATCTTCTGTTTAAATATTCATCTTTTTTTTATATGATTAGAAACCCAGACGTTGACCTGTGCGGGAACGAAAATGAAATTTGAAAATTATAACGAAAATTGGTTACGTTGATAAATAGTGAATGTGCTAAATATATAACTTATAA
>NC_051409.1:7128372-7128492 GCF_015228065.2 Penaeus monodon | reverse complement strand
TAGAAAAGTTGGATATTTTTTAAATCTTTATTTCATATTTATTTTTTTTTTGGATTATCTATTCACGTAATAATTTTCGTATGAATTTTATATATACCATTTCATTCTGCTCATAAGTGT
>NC_051409.1:7126631-7126751 GCF_015228065.2 Penaeus monodon | reverse complement strand
AGAGCGAGCGCCAGGCTTGGTTTACTAAAACATTTAATGAAATATGTGTACACGCGTTGACGTACAGTATATTCAAGAAGATATATGAATTCGAGGAGATATGCTCACGGGAAGATTATT
>NC_051409.1:7125635-7125756 GCF_015228065.2 Penaeus monodon | reverse complement strand
TTCTCGTTAATGAAAAAAAAAACTTTCAAACTTTAACCTTAAACCTTAACGTGTGTTTTTTTTTTTTTGACATTTTTTTTATTCACATTTTCCTCTATTTTATGAGCACCTCTTTCGTGTG
>NC_051409.1:7124688-7124996 GCF_015228065.2 Penaeus monodon | reverse complement strand
CATCATTATCTGTTTCAATCAGGGACCTCTGTTAGTACTTTTTCTTATCTAACTGAATGTATTTTAACCTACTTTCAGTTAGATTCAGTTAGTTTCAGTTAGATTAATTTAGTCTAGTCAAACTTTCTGTAACTTTCTCTATCCTCACTTAGATTAGTTGAACCTTGTCTAATTTCCATGTAACGAATAGTATATAAGTTACAGTAACCTAACTTAGACAGACTTAGAATGCACGCAATATTTTTCTCTTACGTTTTCTGTTCAAGAAAAAAAATTCATTTCAGGGGGAGCTTAAGTATTCTTGAACG
>NC_051409.1:7124197-7124346 GCF_015228065.2 Penaeus monodon | reverse complement strand
ATCTTTGCTGAACAAAATCTGTAAAAGGAAAAAATATATGCAATAAAGAAAGGATCGTAGAAAATTCCCTTTGATGGCTCACGTATATAGAAACGTCGCGGTAGACTATTTGCACAAGGTAGTCCAAGGCATTGCTGAGGAGTGGAGAT
>NC_051409.1:7123717-7123863 GCF_015228065.2 Penaeus monodon | reverse complement strand
CTTATCTTTTTTTTCACCTGTCGGCGAGTCTTTGTCTGAGTCTTTGTTTCTATCTATGTCTTTGCTTTAGTGTATCTCTGATTGCCTGTGTCTTGTGTCTTTCTCTCTTCCATATAAGCGAGTATTCCTTCTCTAAATCAACCAAC
>NC_051409.1:7123409-7123492 GCF_015228065.2 Penaeus monodon | reverse complement strand
AAGATCTATTTATAAAGATATCAACATAGTATATATATACTAATGTACATGTGCAGTATGCAATTTAAATGCGGATGTATAAA
>NC_051409.1:7123074-7123273 GCF_015228065.2 Penaeus monodon | reverse complement strand
AACTAATCACAACACATCATAATTTAAATACAATAAAACGAAAATAATTCTAAAATCTAAAAGGGTAATGCAAATCACGTCAATGCGATAATAATGAAAAATAAATTTTCATTACAGAAATAGATATTAATATTTTTAAAATGCTCTGTACCATTTAATCTTAAACTCTGGATGAAACAAAGAAACGACAGTGATTAAC
>NC_051409.1:7122228-7122430 GCF_015228065.2 Penaeus monodon | reverse complement strand
GGAAAAGAAAAAGAGTGAAAAAGAAAAAAGAGAAAAAAAAAAAAAAGAAAAAGGGAAAAAATAAAAAAAAAAAAAAGACAAACAAGAAAAAGGAGAACGAAGAGAAAAGGGAAAAAGAGGAATAGAAAGGGAGAAAAAAGGGGAAAGAAGGATAAAAAGGAAAGGAAGAAGAACAAAACGGAGGATAAGAAGGGACGAAGGA
>NC_051409.1:7121618-7121936 GCF_015228065.2 Penaeus monodon | reverse complement strand
ATGCAAAACAAACCTCGGACTCGACTCTCCCTTCCCTCCTTCAGGACTCTCGGCCGCTGCAACCTTGACGGAGGAGGGGAGGAGGGAGAAGGCACTGAGGGAGGCAGGGTTGCGGCAGCCGAGGGTCCTCCTCCCTCACCCCTTCCTCCCTCACCCCCTCCTCCCTCACCCCCTCCTCCCTTCCCACCTCCGCCAGATCCCAACGCAAAAGAAAAAAAAAAAGTATCCTTTCAGAGGTCCTTATCGACTCGCCTACCGCTCGCCTCTTCGGGGGATTCGCGGCAGGAGAACTCTCGGGGAATCTGGCGTCGCTGCAGA
>NC_051409.1:7120977-7121121 GCF_015228065.2 Penaeus monodon | reverse complement strand
TGTAGCCCGGCCTATAAGAGATCAGCGCCATATCGCATTTTCAAGCACAGAAGAACCAATTTTCGAGCTGCATTCAAAAACACTCCTCAGCTGCGCCTCGACGCTCCTTATCGGCAACGACCAATCCTGACTTATCGTTTGGCG
>NC_051409.1:7120868-7120933 GCF_015228065.2 Penaeus monodon | reverse complement strand
AAGCGATTTCTGAAGCTGGAAAATTTCCAACCTTCGTTCACATCGCATATAATGTTGGAGTGTTG
>NC_051409.1:7120557-7120740 GCF_015228065.2 Penaeus monodon | reverse complement strand
CTTTTAAAAAACTGGCAAAACATCTGAAATATGTGAATGCCAACGAAAACCATATACAGAAGGCGATAGAAGCAAAATAAATAACAGTGTAATAAGATATATTGATAAACACTGTAATACCACAAGATAATCAACATGAAATTAACGAAGCAAGAGACACGAACAAAATATACGCAAATCAGT
>NC_051409.1:7120271-7120496 GCF_015228065.2 Penaeus monodon | reverse complement strand
CCACCTCTCTCTCTCAAAAAAAGGAGCACGATAATAAAAGAAAATGTTAAACAAAAGCATAAAACAGAAAAAAAAAACAGAGAATCAGCTCATTTTCGCTCTCCTACGAAACCTTTCCCGCTCGGCTACCCAGCGCGACTCGCTAGGTATTAGCGCTTCCCCGACGCGTCACGATGGAAAAAGGCAAGGTCTGTATATAAGCATAAGTCACGCGAGCGAAAGCGG
>NC_051409.1:7119955-7120179 GCF_015228065.2 Penaeus monodon | reverse complement strand
AAGGGAGATCTTTGCCTGACCTCATGATAAGCGTCGAACCCCGTCATGCCCTAGAAGAACGAATTATGATTCGGTGACGAGGCTTTGCTAATACAGACCTTGGGGGAAAAGGCGCTAGTTTAGAGCGGAAATGCGAGCGAGCGAGCGGACGAGGCTGATGCTGAACGCGACGGACAAAGGAGGAGGAGGAGGTCCTTCCCGAGACGGAACTGATTAAAAATGAA
>NC_051409.1:7119675-7119744 GCF_015228065.2 Penaeus monodon | reverse complement strand
AAAAAATTTGTTTTATAAAATATTTTTAAAAAACCCCTTTTTTTTGGAAAAATATTTTAAAAATAAAAA
>NC_051409.1:7119540-7119646 GCF_015228065.2 Penaeus monodon | reverse complement strand
AAAAAAAGGGGGAACCCCCTTTTTTTTTAGTTTAGTTCTGCTTGAAAAGGCCCCCCTTTTTACCTTTTGGGGTTTTTGGGAAAATTAAAATTCCCCAAAAAAAAAA
>NC_051409.1:7119429-7119501 GCF_015228065.2 Penaeus monodon | reverse complement strand
AAAATTTGTGATTTTGGGTGTTGTGGGGTTTTTCCCCTGGGTTGGGAAAGGGGTTTTAATTTTGGTGTTTTT
>NC_051409.1:7119284-7119395 GCF_015228065.2 Penaeus monodon | reverse complement strand
AAACAAACCCCACAACCGGCCCCCAAAAACCCCAAACCTTTTTAAAAATTTTTTACCTTTATATTTTACAACTTTTGGGGGGAAAATTTTTTAAAACTTAAAAAAAAAAAA
>NC_051409.1:7117676-7119123 GCF_015228065.2 Penaeus monodon | reverse complement strand
GGGGGGGAGAATTTAAAGGGTTTTTTCAAATTCTAATCACTAACTGTTTTTTTTTTTTTTTCTCTTATATAAAAAATCACCATTAACATTAAATTTAAAATTTTTTTAAAAAAAGGGGGGTTTTAAAAAAAAAGAGAAATGAAATTTTAAATTTAAATTTTTTTTGAGGGCCGGTTTTTTTAAAATGACATTTTATTGAATTTCCAAAAAACCCGGAAATTTTTTTATCCCCCTTTTTTTTTTCATTGAATTCTTTTTTTGGGTTCTTTTTCGTAAAAAAAAGAGCATAATTTTACAATGAACTTTAAAATTTTTTTTTTTAACAAAAAAAATTTCATGTTTTAAAAAAATTTTGAATAAGTCCCAATTTTAAAAAAAACATAATAATATTCCCCCAAAAAGGGGGAAATCCCTGAAAATCCGTTGAATAAATTTAAAAAATCCATTTAAATCATCAACGTAACCCCCCTCCTGATTGGGTTTGGCAAAATATTTGGTTAAAATATTTTAATGGGAAAAAACCCCTTGAATTTCGGAAAACCCCTTTATTTTTTTTTAAAATGATGGAGAAAATTTCCCTTCGGGGTTTTTTTTAAAAATGATTTAAAGAAATAAGCACCCCTTTTTATGTTTTTGAAAGGGGGAAAACCCCCCTTTCAAAATTTTTTTTTAAAATTCCTTTTTTTCCCTTAAAAAATTCTAAAGGGGGGAAATACGACCTATTTTTTCCCCCGGTTTTTGAAAGGGGGGATCGAGCCTATCTCTTCCTTTCAGTATTTCTAAAAGGAAATGTCTGCCTTATCTTCCCTTCAATTTTATCTGAAAGGGGGATACGGCCTACATCGAAATCCGATTCCCCTTTAAATGTTTTTTCCGAAAGGGGGAACGATTCCGCTTTCCCTTTAGTGTAGTTTCCCAAAGTGGGGAAACAGCCCCCACACCTTTCCTTTAGTGTTTCCCGAAGATGCCGGGGAACACACAGTCCTTTCCCAAAATTTCCTGCCTTCTCTTCGTAGTGTTCCACGGGGGGGTTAGCCTCTAAGAACCCGGGCACATAATGAACGGCAGGTGACCTACGGTTCCGTAAACCCCCCCCAGGGCCTCACAGAAAAAACCGACGGGGGCCTGAAAAGGGCCCTTTGGGGGGCGTTGCAAAACCCCCAGGGGGGATGAAGAACCGTCGGAGGCGGTGCAAGGTCGGAGGCGGGGGGCGGGGAAAGGAGGGGGCCACCCCCGAGGACCAAATTTAAAATGAAACCGAAGTGGTTCTTTTTTGGACGTTTTGGTTCGGGGTCCGTGGTCGGCCAAAAAAGGCGTCCCCACCCGGTAGATTTTTGCGGCTGGTTTTTTTCGGGTTTTTGGGTTGCTGAATGCGTGGTGGACACCACCCCACCGATAACAACACGTAAAACCCCCATACAAAACCCCATCACATACCGTATACCCC
>NC_051409.1:7117130-7117242 GCF_015228065.2 Penaeus monodon | reverse complement strand
ATTTTTTGTTTGGGTTTTTTTTTTGAAAAAATTTTTATTTTATTAAATTTAATATCCGAAAAAAAAAAAATTTGAAAAGTATCCCGTAAAGAAAAATTTTAAGATTTTTAAA
>NC_051409.1:7116600-7117017 GCF_015228065.2 Penaeus monodon | reverse complement strand
GTGGTGTGCTGCCCCGGCGCCCCGCGTGTTTTGGGTCTGTATGTGTGTGGGTGTGGGGTGAATAATGCACCCGCTTGTGAAATTAGTACAGAATGTTTAGAACTATACAGTATATGACTGCGGGCCATACGAAATGAAACACGTAGGTATTTGGATATTTAGAAAATAAACACGGCGTGTCTCGGGGTTCTTTTTTGGGTTTTTGGGTTTGGGTTATGAAAAAATTTCCCTTTCAATAGTACAACCAATTTTTCTGATTAAGAAATTTTCCACTCAGTATGCAGATCATTTCGGTGTCTTTACAGATTTAACTTTTTTACGAAGAGTTTGGCCGTTGAAAAATTTTCATTCATTTTGTTTGTTTCCTTTTTTTTTCATATCAAGGGTTTGCTGCCCCCTTGTCAATTTATTTTGGAT
>NC_051409.1:7114888-7116236 GCF_015228065.2 Penaeus monodon | reverse complement strand
TAGTTAGCGTTTGGTAAAAAACTATGTTTATTTTTTTTCGAGCAGCAGTGTTCATGAAAACCCTCAGTATAAAGGGAAAACTGAGAAATTTGGGGAAAAAAAAAATTTCAATTTTGGTTCTTCCCAAAAAAGGCCCCAGTTTAGGAACTTCTGCTATAGGTCATTAAGCTTGGATGTCAGTGCTCTGTATATTCACGGTTTCCTTTTTATCGTATTTTTTTTGGGAAAATAAGAAGTCGGTTGTTATATTTTTATGGTAGAGTCTTTAATAAGATACACAGAGTTTTTTAGGGTAATTGTAAATCGGGGAAACAGACCTACACTAACTACTGAAAAATTTCCCCCAACCTTTGTTCCGCTTTTTTAACACAGTCCTCTGGTTGGTATGTTGAATGCAATTGGGGGGCCAGCACCTCACTGAGTCCTTGAATCAGTGCCGGGGAAAACCGGGCACTGCCTTTCGCCAGTGGCACCCTCCTCTTTATCATTACTAAAAATACTGATTTTCCCCATTTGTCCGTTAACTGGTAGCGACACAGGCATCTTGGAGTAACAGTCAGATTTCGTATTTTATGTGTCCCTTTCCTTCAGCTTCACTACCTCACTGGCATCGTAGCATTGACGGTAACATTGTTTCCTAAAAATGTTATTTTTCATCTTTGTATTGTCTTATTTCAAGCTTCCTTGCTTTACTATTTCTGTGTGGTCTTTGCTTTTAAAAGTAGTAATTGCCTCAAGAACCTCTTAAAAGCTAACTTTCATGTGTCATCACCTACTGATATCACAGATGTTGCACAGACTGGATGAAAAAAAAATCCCCTTAAACGGCCCCCTCGTCCTTGATTGCAGGTGAGGGTGACTGGCGGGACAGGTGCCACGGGGGAAGACACAATGGCTGCTTTAGTTTTCCACACGGGGCACTGGGTCCCGTGGTTTGGGTTGCGAATACTGGGATACCGTTTAGGAGCACCCTTTTCGTTCTGTATTACTCACTAGCTCTAAAAACCTTGTCTCATAGAAAAGTTGGTTCCCTCATTCATGGGCAGATGTGAAAATTTCTTCAGCTGTGGCATATCTAAGGGCATGGTTAATACTTCCCCCTAGGTCTGGGTTCGGATCGAAGTTATCAGCTAATTACTTACAAGCATTGCCGGTGGCAATGTGGGGGGGCCAAATCTGGGACGGCAGTGCTTTGTCAGTGCTAGGTCGTTCCCACAAGCATGATGGTCCAGAAAATTGAGACAGGTACAACACCTTCTTCCACTACAGTTTTACAAGAGACATTGTACTGATAGTTTACCACATAGCACACCTCTTTGTAGTATGGTCGTTTCCCATGCAGATGCAA
>NC_051409.1:7114301-7114654 GCF_015228065.2 Penaeus monodon | reverse complement strand
CTACAGTGAGGCCATCTTTCATCAGTTCTCCAAGTTTCCAGCAAAACCACCATTACCTTTTTTACTATTATTAGCAACCAAAGAAAAATAACAACCAACACTGCGTCCATAAAACAAGAACAGGTGTCCCAAATAATAGTGCTATTCACCTAAAGTAGGTGTAAACACTTGTGGACATTAGAACCGCCTGATAAATGCAGGTCTGCACAACTAGCAATTTTGTGCCATAAACACTGCATAGAACCTCTGTCATATTGCTGTAAAATTAAATGATACTAATCTGACCTCGTGATTCGGCACAAATACAGTACTATGCCAAAAAAAATGTAATACTTATAAAAAACTATTTACAA
>NC_051409.1:7113423-7114062 GCF_015228065.2 Penaeus monodon | reverse complement strand
AAGAGGGTTTGGGAGAAATGATATGGGTGTTGCTTGTCGACAAAAACCGGATTCGCGGCACATAACAAAGCATTTCTGATAGTCACCATAACTCTTTCACTGTCTATTTTGTATCTGCTTCCCTGTCGATGTTATGTATGTATTGTATTATCGAGCATCAGGCAGGTCTTAGATGGGCGAGGGGGGGAAGAGGAGGAAAGAGTTGTAGATTTGGGGGTTTGTAAATCTCGCCGACCCCTACTTTGAGATCCCCTGGATTAACCGACGGAGACATTGTTAAACCCCGAGTGCCAGATGAAAATTATAAAAAAGGCAAACAAACCTTTCATTCCCCTTTTTTTTTTTGTCTCCACCAACCAAGCTAAGTTTAAATTTACAAATGCAAACAAAGCAAATTTGTTAATTTTGTATATTTGACAAAAACTTTCCCGGCTCTATCTAAATGCCAGAAACTCACTGACGCGATAGAGAAGTCGGAACAGGTATAAAAAAGAAAACGTGGGTGAGAAAATCAAAAAAGATAGGGACATAAAAATGAACAAAGCTAGAGATGATGACATAGATAAATATGGGAGACAATAGAGGTATGAAGGTAAAGACATAACAATAGTTAAAGACACAATATAAACATTGGTGAAG
>NC_051409.1:7112956-7113361 GCF_015228065.2 Penaeus monodon | reverse complement strand
TTTATAGGGAGAGAGATAAAGATAAATAGGAATATAGAGATAGAGCTACTGATAGGGATAGGGCATAGACATGGGTTAAAGAATATATAAATAGAGGTATGGTAATATCAAGAGAAACAGAGAGAGATTGAGGAATAAGCTAGAGGTATAGAGATACAAAAGAATAAAAAAAGAAATGGAGGAAAAAGAGATATAAATACAGAAACAGATATAGAGATAAAATACACAGACAGAGATTCGACAAATGAATAGAGGGGGAAAGGAGGAAGGGGAGACACTAGAATTTGAAACAATAATACTTAGCTCCACACATCATACCCACAACTGAAACCATAGCTACTATTACGATGTCTGCATTTGTAATTCGCAAAAGTCCTATCTGAACCATTTTTGTTATAATTCAGA
>NC_051409.1:7111091-7112841 GCF_015228065.2 Penaeus monodon | reverse complement strand
AATAATTTAAAAATAAAAAATAAAAATTTTCCCTGGTCTTCATAAATTAAAATTAAATTTCCCACATGTCCTATATACATATAAAAAAAATAAAATACATTGCTTTCATACATATTTTTTCATAAAGTGTAAGCACATGCGTATTGGCGTACATCTATATCTCCCTTACCCAAAGACGCACAGATGCGTGCGATCTTCATACAAATACCTTAGGCGTATAACATATACCACGTCTACCTCTACTCGATTAAGTGTTCATAGATACTGTTCCACGTCCTTTCTCCCTTCCCTTGAACCGTGCTATCGTTCTGCACACAGATTTGGCACCCCCTTCCGTGGAAGAACTACGAGAGGACGGCTGCCCGGAGCCAACTGCATCTTCACCACAAGCAAGGCCATGTTAAACCACCTCGCCGACGCTTGCTCTTTGTCCCCGCAGTAGTGAGTGTCGGAGTGAGTCCTTGTTCCTTTGTATTTTGGTCATGATTGATAGGATGTTTATTTGTGTTTTCTTCAATGTTTATCTTTATTTGTTTATCTTTCTCTGTGCTTTGGTCATATTGATAGGATGTTTATTCTCTTTTATCTTTTAATGTTTATCTTGCTCTGTGCTTTGGTTTATTATTGATAGGATGTTTATTTCTCTTTATCTTGATTTTTTTCCTCTGTAACTTTGGTCATTACTGATAGGATGTTAGTTTGGTCTTATCTTCATTGTTCATCTTATTTGCTATCTTCCCCTGTACTTTCCCCATTACTGATTTGGACTTTTACTCATTGTTGATAGGACTTGACACGTATTGAAAGACCTTTTCTCATAGTTGGTAGGGTTTTACTCATTACTGATAGACCTTTATTCTTATTGATCGAGGCCTTCCGATAAGGATAAGGAAAAGGATTGTGCTTTGACGCGTTATTGATAGGATTTGACTCAGTGTGGATGGGAGTTTTATCGTTATTAAGAGTCCTTTGCTTATTGTTTGTGGGGTTTACTCACTACTGATAGGACTCGACTCGTTGTTTTCATAAGGCTTTGACTCATTCTCGATTGAACTTAACTCGTGGTGGAATGGTTTTTAATCACTGATGGTAGCATTTTATTCACTGCCGATAGGACTTTATTCATCCTCGGTAGGTTCTGCCCATTACAGATAGGAATTTGACTCGTCACAGACAGCACTTTTACTCACTGTTGATGGACTTTACTCATTGTTGGAGAGTTTTACTCATTGTTGATATGACTTTTGCATATTGTTCATAGGACTCTATCCATTGCTGTAAGTGTTTTTTACTCATTATTGTGAGCATTTTGCTCATTAATGGAACTTTGCTCATTACCCATTGTTGACAGAATAAGGTTTATTAATTATTGATAGACTAACCCGTTACTGACAGGACATTAACCTTCTGGTTGATTTTTTTTCTCATTGTTAATGGGTTTTCTCATTGATAGGACTTTTACTCATTGGTGATAGGACTTTGTTCATTATTGACAGCACTCTCAAGAGGAATAGGACTTTAGTCACTAATTATAATGATTTACTCATTAATGATAACCGTTTGCTAAGTATTAAGACTTTTGTGATTAATGAAAGTTATTACTCAGTGCCAGTACCCCACCCGTTACTGACAGTATTCAATGATAGTCGGCGACTCATTTATACTACTCTATTAATTTTGTGATAATTATAAAATTACACAGGTGATAGTATTTGAAGTATATGCGTGTATGTGTGTGTGTCTCCATAGA
>NC_051409.1:7110589-7110659 GCF_015228065.2 Penaeus monodon | reverse complement strand
GGGGTTTTAGAAATGCTACAAAAGAGGCCTCTAGATTATAGGTCTTTTCTGTACAATCTCTGAGACCCCA
>NC_051409.1:7109490-7109660 GCF_015228065.2 Penaeus monodon | reverse complement strand
CTCGAGAATATAATAATATTAGAAATTTAACATTTTCCTGAAAGTGGTCCCAATTGTGCTTGTACCCAAAAGTACCAAATCTGGTACATTACTACCGGCTTTGGTAACCCTGCCTGTCAGCAGTGGGTGTGGGTAGACATGGAGGCGCCGCTGACATTGAGCATCCTTAC
>NC_051409.1:7109088-7109380 GCF_015228065.2 Penaeus monodon | reverse complement strand
CCTGAATTTGTACTTTATTCCTCAATTCTCAGCTTTCACCAGGGTAACTTCCCGAAAATTCGCATGCCCTGGCAGCGGTGGGTGTGGGCTGAGGTGGAGGCGCCGCTAACAGGAGCACCCTTGCCAGACTCTCCGCCTCCAACCTGAGTCACCAACGTCAACTGGACGATGACCTACCACGAGCGAGCCGACGTGGTGGCCTTCTACGGATATTTTCGCTCGCTGAACACTACTCTCCAGTAATGTATTTGCAGAGTGTGGGGATTAGAAGCAGTGGCACAGGGGTTTTGTA
>NC_051409.1:7108661-7108741 GCF_015228065.2 Penaeus monodon | reverse complement strand
CTGCCATCGTATTAATCTGATTCCTCAAAATAGTTTTTATTTTATTATATATCTATTTTTTCCATTCTACACATGCGCAC
>NC_051409.1:7108343-7108626 GCF_015228065.2 Penaeus monodon | reverse complement strand
GCCCACTTACCGTCATCGTCCACCCCCCCCCCCCTACCCTTCTCTGCACAGACCCGTGCGTCCAAACCTGATCGAGAACCACGCGTCGCCCTCGCCAAGTACCGGGAAGCGCTGGCCAGGAACCCACGCTGGAGGAGGTGATGGGAGCCTCCTGGAGAAGCTACGTCAAGAGCCGAAGGTCGTCGCTTGGATGTCCAGCCACTGCCCGACCATTTCGAGAAGGGAGGATACTGCTAGAGCTGGCCAAGCATATTCCGGTCGACATGTGAGAAGCGATGTTTTC
>NC_051409.1:7107675-7107843 GCF_015228065.2 Penaeus monodon | reverse complement strand
ATCGATACCGTTTACTAAGCCAGTAAACATATAGACAGTTTCACTAAAGCCTCTTTAAGGAGGCACCTTATTATATGGGAAATAAAAGCATATTAACAGGAGGATGGTTTTGGGATGAGAGCAGGCAGATGCACACATATGCACGTACACGCAAAGAAATACATTGTT
>NC_051409.1:7107187-7107332 GCF_015228065.2 Penaeus monodon | reverse complement strand
TAGCATAAAAAAATCAGTAGGAGAAATAACTGGTGCTGAGCATCAATGAATATTCCATAACGACCCTTTCGGTTGACGGCCATTGTATTCACGAAGAGTATAATAGCGGAGATAAAGCTGTATTATAGTGATGCTCTATAATAAT
>NC_051409.1:7106773-7106909 GCF_015228065.2 Penaeus monodon | reverse complement strand
ATGATTTATGATGTTGTAATGTATATGTATTTATAATGCTTTAGTGACAGCTCTTCGTGTGGGTCTTGCTTTGTTTAACTTATTTTTTGCTTCACTTGCTTCATTTCAGCCCAAATATAGAAATGGTGGGGTCTTC
>NC_051409.1:7106082-7106654 GCF_015228065.2 Penaeus monodon | reverse complement strand
TTAGTGACCCTCTTTTAGGGATCCCTTGTCTTCCCAATTTTTGAAATCAACATAATTTTGCCAATTCTCGATAAAGTTCATAAACTTGAGTCATTTTAGGGTTTTGTCCAAAATGCAATCAATGTGATTTAAGTGGATTCCATTCTCTTGTTGAGTGCAAATGCTTAGATTATACGGTTTTTTTGAATGAAATAAATACATATCTACTTTTCAGTTTATGGTCAAAAATAAGGTATGGCGTTGTTTTTAATATTGATTGTCCTAAAACAAACATGTACGCCCTAAATCCATATTTTCAACAATTTTAGACCTAAAACAGACAGTTTATAGAGTGTTTATAGAGCTGCTTAAAACCTCTAAAACAGACTGCACATAAAAGAAAATGTTTCGCCTGATATAAGTTAACACCAGTAACACAAATTTATGCAAGTAAATCATCTGTTGATAGCCATGCTTCTCACTCCTGTGTAGATTTCCACAGGCTCCTACACAGCATTTCCACGGTGGAGTTCATGGTTGTCAGTTCTTGCTGCAGCTGCATCTTCCTCGCCTGATTTGATGAGTATATAGTT
>NC_051409.1:7103205-7104195 GCF_015228065.2 Penaeus monodon | reverse complement strand
ATATAAGTTGTGAATTCCAATAAGGTGTTTGACATCAATTTCTCGTTTCATTATGCCTTTGACAGAAATTTCAGTTGAGTTTGAGCTGCAATATGAGTGCAAGACACAAGCTCCAGAAATGTAAGGATATCTGGGTCAGAAGACCAAACACAGAAGCAGCTGATGTGGGATTAGAGTGTCGGCTTCCTGTTACCAGAAAACGTTCAAGTAAAGCTTCATCAAACATATACGCCAGACGGTGTTTGGTATTTGATGAAGAAAGGTCTTTAATTGACAGAGAGAGTCACGACAAACAGCTTTGATGAGGAATGTAGTCTATTCTATAAAAAAATTATCAGTGCACTTCTGTCCCTTCTCTACAAAATGTACTCTCATCCTTGGCAATTTCTGGCACAAAACTACGTTCTCCAGTGGTGATTTTTCTGTGAATGGGTTACCACTGCAATGGGACTTCGAGGCTTCCTTGTATTTGCACTACATTTTACAACAACTCTGCAGATAGTTAATAGTGTTCATACTGTAGGGGGAAACTGGGGCTTGATGATCATCTATGGGCTACATAAGGTAAAGTGATAACAAATTAATCAAAAGTACTCTCCTCCCGACTCAGTCCAACTATGCTCTCATGATTCCGTATTAGCCTTATAATCAAGCTCAACATGATTTAGCAAAGTTATATGGATTTCAAAATTAAGGGCCTAAAAAGGGGGTTCCATGGGTCCAGATGTTTTGAACTCCCATCATTTCTTTAAATGCTGTCCCTGTCTTAACCACAAAATATAACAAGCAAGTCCTATGGGAGATATTTTCATGACATAACACCACACCATTAAAATTCTCAGCATAGAATATTCACCTAAGCCGATTGACCTACATCTTTTACATTATTCAAAGAAACTATTAGTAGTATACTATATAAAACCCATGTTTCTCCATGCACTTTAACCTACAACCAGTATTCTCTTTCAGCATTAAGGCAATATTTAGTTC
>NC_051409.1:7102539-7102896 GCF_015228065.2 Penaeus monodon | reverse complement strand
CAGTTTTAAGAACTCCTGATCTAGTTCATATATCCAGTTCACATATAATCAATCAACTTGGTGTGTTTACAGGTATGGGAAATGTGGTTCCCAAACATGCAAGGTTATGCAGCCGCTGCATCCTGACTGCTGGTCAAGGTCCTGAAAGACTATCATTTCTACATGTCCATGGAAAACAACCTGTGCGACCAATACATTACAGAGAAACTTTACAATCCGATGAGATACCACCTTGTTCCGGTGGTTTGGGGAGGTTAGTGGATGTTAAACTGAAAGTATAGTAGAATGACTTGTAGTTATTGGGTTTCGTTTATACGTCACGAAGGAAACTATAAACGTCTGATTGCCTAGGAAGCC
>NC_051409.1:7101748-7102476 GCF_015228065.2 Penaeus monodon | reverse complement strand
AATAATCTGCATTCCCTCTCTTAAATTAAAACTTATGGTGTCAGACAAAAAAAAGAAAACCTATTCCTTATTTTCCAATGGAAGATAGATTCAATGATATGAAAAGCTATGGCATTATTAATAGTTATTATAATTTCTGCTGTAGTCGCGGTTTTCTGAAGCCTGATCTCAATATGCATCTTTTCTCATTTTAACTTTCTCTTTTTAATTTGTCACGATAAATTCTCTTCATCTAGGCTGATTTTATTTGGGGCAGTTCTGATCAGAGGACACATCTGGTTGTGGACACGCATTTTTTTATGAAATAAACATTTCTTTCTTATTACAGGTGCTAATTATAGCCGATTTTTACCCCCAAATTCTTACATTGATGCGCGCAAATATCATCCGAAAGATTGGGGCCTTACTCCTGAAACTCACACAAGATCCTGTTGCTTATGGCAAGTACGTATTGCTCGTGATACTCTGGGGGTTCAGTCTTGTGTTGGCATCGTCCCAGGAAGGAGAACTCATTTGGCTGCTTTGCTGTGGCATCCCACAGAAATCTCTATGTACACGGCATTTAACAACAGAGCAGACCTCTCCTTCCACAAGTTGACTGGCCTATTCATGGTAGGGAGAAAATGAAGCATATATTCGGGAAAACACTACTTGTAAATCAGTGCACTGTATAGGAATTCAACTGTAAGTTTAACAATTAAAACAAATCCCATGGAAGCACTGCAAGC
>NC_051409.1:7099130-7099418 GCF_015228065.2 Penaeus monodon | reverse complement strand
TGAACACTTGTTCATGGTTATAAAAGTGAATGGAGAAACTATAGCTGATTTCACTTTTATTTATTTGTATAAATAAATAAATGCGGTGTGTGTAGCTGTTGAAAGCACACGTCCTGGTGGCACATCTCTGGGCACTCACTACTCGAAACCTGCAGATGAAGTTTTCACATTTACAACAAAAGATAAATACGCCTCTTAAAATCACTCTTAACGACATACTCTTCTTTCATCTCCAGTAACTAAAACTTCTTCCTGAGCACTTGATTGCAATAAAACTAAAAGAATAGT
>NC_051409.1:7097851-7098905 GCF_015228065.2 Penaeus monodon | reverse complement strand
CATTGAATCTCTGATTAATGTACTCGTTCATGTTCGCAGCACTTACCTGCCATGAATTTCAACATTTTATTCTCTCAAACACTTTCTTCACGAATCACTTCTTCACAAATCACAACTTTCTTTACAAATCACAACTTTCTTCACAAATCACAACTTTCTTCACAAATCACAACTTTCTTTACAAAATCACAACTTTCTTCACAAATCACAACTTTCTTCACAAATCACAACTTTCTTCACAAATCACAACTTTCTTCACAAATCACAACTTTCTTCACAAATCACACTTCCTTCACAAATCACACTTTTCTTCAAAATCACAGCTTCTTTACAAATCACAACTTCTTCACAAATCACAACTTCTTCAAAAAATCACAAACGTTCTTTACAATCACAACCTTCTTCACAAATCACAACTTCCTTCACAAATCATAATTTTCTTCACAAATCACGATTTTCTTCACAAATCACAACTTTCTCCATAAATCACAATTTACTTCACAGATCACCTTTACAATTCACAACTTTCTTCACAATCGCAATTTTCTTCACAAATCACTGTTTTCTTCACAAATCACAACTTCTTCACAAATCACAACTTTCTTAAAAAATCACAACTTTCTTCACAAATCACAACGTCCTTCACAAATCATAATTTTCTTCACAAATCACCTTCTTTACAATTCACAATTTTCTTCACAAATCACAGCTTTCGTCACAAATTACAACTTTCTTCACAAATCACAACTTTCTTCACAAATCAATACAACCACACGTGTGACATTTATCTGCTAAAGGAAGAGAAACTTGCATTGTTATTAATGTCCCACGTAGACACACGTCACTCAGCTACTCATGACAACACTGCATAATGAAGTCGTCACATGCAAATCTCAAAAACACACTGGTGCCCTCTTTTCTTATAAAACGCACTTTCACACTTTGATTTCCGCTGCACCTGTATTCTTTGCGGTTTATAGTGTGTTTACACTTCAGCTTAAAGGCAGTGGAATTTTCCTACTCTCCGCTGTCTCTTTAACAGAAAAACAGCAGG
>NC_051409.1:7096843-7097700 GCF_015228065.2 Penaeus monodon | reverse complement strand
TTTGGTGGTTGTGTGAGGCGTGTCTAATGTGTATTTAAAATATATATAAATATGTTTGGTGTATATATCTATCCATTATTTAGTGTATGGGTTTTTACATACACATCTATATGCATTAATCTTGTGATAAGCACTGGCCTCTACTGAATTGCAGTTAGTTACTTAGTCACTCTGATCACTGTTGGCATATTCCCTACTTGTAACGGCGGGTGGATAGAAACCAAAGACCACATAAATGGTTTGTGAGGGAAAATGCAAAATTTAAATGGTCACAAAATAGAAAGATTGTTATTGTCCCTGAATCACTGTATAAATAAGCATAAATAGCCTGTGGACTGGAAAATAGACTGAAAATGGTGTAGAAGATACGAAATCCTACCTTTTCATTTCAACATCAAAGAAATCCCAAAGCTCCACAAACAACACCGTAACACCAAACACTTAATTTAAATCTCGACCTTCAATCTTGTGTCAACTGATCATGACGTCCCATTACCAGATACCATGTGTGGAGAGGCTTCTGGGAACCGCGCGTGGGTGGGAGTCTGTGCGAGCTGTGCCATCGCCTGCATACGGACACAGAGATAAAACACCACGTCGATATTACGAACGAGAGACGAACCAACGGCCGCTGCATCAGAGTGAAGAAAAACATGTTCGGGCCGGACTCCACCTGGAAAGAAGTCATCTACAACAACCAGACGGAGTCCACGGGAACCACAAAGGGCTTGTAGTAGTGAATGAGTCAGAATGCGTGTTGGAGGGAGACGGTGTAGGTGAATCGAAAACGGTCTGCGAAATGGAATGTCATTTTCTTGATCATGGTTAATTTTATATGAATACTGATGCAGTTTTTC
>NC_051409.1:7095489-7095743 GCF_015228065.2 Penaeus monodon | reverse complement strand
AAGATTAACTTGACATGAGGAATACCATAAGCAGGATGACATCAAGTTAGGGGGAATGGCATAGAGTGGGGTACAGCAAGACCTGCCTTCCTGTTAAGTAAAACTTTTAACATAAATACTTAGTTCACTGAGGTTTTACTTAGGATTAGAGCCTAAATGAAGAGATGCCATCACAGGGGGTGCCAAGGTGGGCAAGAAAATTGCCCTTACGTAAAACTTTGGAACTCGGATCCCTAACCTGCGGGAACATAGAG
>NC_051409.1:7095138-7095376 GCF_015228065.2 Penaeus monodon | reverse complement strand
AGATGGCAGTCACTGTACGGGGCCATGGAGATTTCTATATACTGGTCAGGGGCCACAGAGTGAAAAAGGTTGGGAACCACAAATTTAGACCAAAACACTGCGTCAAGCTGAAACTTCAGTGATGAAATTGTGCTGAGAGTGTAGATGAGATAAGAATAAAGAGTATATAGTTTGTGTTTGTGTATAGTTCCAGAAATATACTTCTTGACCACATAATGTACTGTTTGCAGTTGCTGTT
>NC_051409.1:7093273-7093357 GCF_015228065.2 Penaeus monodon | reverse complement strand
TCAATAACAATTTTTCTCGAGTGCTTGGGGTTTGTGTTTTTTTTTGGGGGGTTTTTTTTTTTGCTGTGTATATATATATTGCAT
>NC_051409.1:7090659-7090873 GCF_015228065.2 Penaeus monodon | reverse complement strand
GCGACCCATCAACATTACCCTGTGAAGTGAACAATAATGCATGATCAGTGTTTGCAATATGCTGCAGGTTTTGAATTCGAGGAACCAACTCTAGGAAAATAATGAATACCCGTTGTCATGGTTGAACCGTCTGAGGCAACAGGACCTTCAGCTCACATCCAGACGCATGCACACACACACGTACGTGATTGCTTGTGTGTGTGGGGCGGGGGAA
>NC_051409.1:7090037-7090232 GCF_015228065.2 Penaeus monodon | reverse complement strand
CAGGAGAGACAAATGAGCATAGTAATTTGCAGACGACGCAGACTTGTAAAAAAAAAATGGCTCGAAAGAATTTATATGAGAACTTTTTCTTAGAAATACAATCAGGTATTGATCTGTCGTCAGGTTTTGTGGAGGACAGAAACAGAAGATAGAGCATTCGAGATAACAAAGGGAGTGAAGGAGAAAGATCCGAGG
>NC_051409.1:7089755-7089849 GCF_015228065.2 Penaeus monodon | reverse complement strand
CTGCACTCAAACCATTAGTCAACTTCTTCAATGCGTTTCCAACGTATGGCGTTCCAATCGAAAAAATATTACATTCGTTGTACCAGAATAAACT
>NC_051409.1:7088848-7088997 GCF_015228065.2 Penaeus monodon | reverse complement strand
GAAATAAATTAAACACAAGCACACAAGAACTAGACAAGAATGGGTAGGCGATGGATGGGGAAATTGGAAAACATTAAAAAAACAAAACGTAATAATCTAATAAAAATAATAAATATTAAATAATTAAATGATAATACCAAAAATCCCTA
>NC_051409.1:7088539-7088801 GCF_015228065.2 Penaeus monodon | reverse complement strand
AGGTACTGTACATATATACATGCTTTGTGTGTGTGTGTGTATACTATACTATACCATAAAAAAAACAAAAAACCCCTTTTTTTGTTTTTGTTTTTTTCAGATTATGACATTTGTGTATGTGGAAAAACTTTTCGCATATCCGGCAAGCCGACACTTTTTTCTACGACTGTACATTGGAGACCTGCCAAAAACCCGAAGAATTCTTTCTGATTGCAAAGCAATGTGCTCTGCCTTATCTAAGCTAATGCCCCACACAACTGTC
>NC_051409.1:7084418-7088284 GCF_015228065.2 Penaeus monodon | reverse complement strand
TTTTTCAATAACTAGATCACATTTTTTATATCTATGCGCACACAGAGGGAGAGAAATCGACAACACACAAAGACGACAGAACGAGAGAGAGAAAAACAAAAACGAGCAAGAAAAATATACCGCAGAGGCCCCGACTGGTAAACTGTCTCAGGCCTTATTTCCATGTTATCCCGCACTGTTCTTTTACTTTGCAGTTGTCTTGTGACGTAAGTACCCCCCCCCCCCTTTCCCCCTCCCGAACCCGTATATAAAAGCCTGGAACCAAAACTAGGCGCCAGTCGTACCTGCAGCCTACCTTTGCATCAGCTCAAAGTATACTGAACATCTCATCCCACATTTTTAGGTATTATCTTACCAATTACTAAGCAATACTTGTGTTCAGACACAAAGTTAGCATATACCGAATAAATGAAGAATAAATAAACATACATTAGACTACTCACTTCTCTAAATTGTAAATCTTAGATTCTGTTCTCTCAGGCGTTTCCGTCTGCAAAATAGAAGCTCTTAGCCATTGCTGTCATCTTGTGCCCTAGCTGTGCTGTACACTCAGGCTTTACCAGCCGTAAGTATTTTCCTTCTTTCTCTCCTTTTTTCTATATAGTGTGTGTGGTCAAGTGTATGTGTTTTGTGGGTGGCTCTATGTGTTTACCATGCAAGTCTGTACATACTACCAAACACATAATTTGTTCCGGAATTACTTGACATATTCATTACTTGTGACAAAACTTTGCATATTACAATATGCTTTTCTTTCACTCAATCCAAACATCAACAGCCGGAAAGAAAGTGCTCTCCATCTATCAATCATTACCTTTTACTAACCCAAAACATTTGATGCAGGAATGCCATCCCTCACCACTGTTGCTCATTCGGGTCGCTAGTCCCTCAATTCCCTCGAGACTGTACCCGTGTGCTTGTAAACTACTTGACACAATTACCATATTCGAACATGAAGTAAGGCCAACATCCACAAGGTGCGGCGGCAGCTCCCGTGCTGCGCATGCCTCCAATTCCTTCTGATGCCGTAAGTGTATGTTAAGTTTATAGTCTCTCTCTTATGTTATTCATATATATATAAGGTGAGTTTCATATGATTTACTCATATTTTTTAATTCGTCTTTGTCTCTGCCTCTGTTAATCTCTCCTCTCGCACTCCCTTTCTTATCCATACTTATTTCCCCTTCACACATTCATTTTGCTCTGAACATCTTATTGCACTACTACAATGAATATTTTGCAATAAACAAACACGAACGAAGTGACAGGAAAACAAAACTGCCTTTTCACCACACTCTAAGCCACATCATGGCGCGATCCATCGGCTTCATCACATGATGAGGAGTCAAATACAACTCGAAATCTCCTCTCTCAATTTGAATTTATCATTGTTTTGATTTCACTTTGGTGCACTCTTCTCCGTTTTTGTTTTGCTTCCTTTGTTTTTTTGGGGACACACGGGGTTTATAATTCCTAACACTGTTATTCCTTTTTCACAGCTTGTTTCTCACGGACCGATCACGCCATCTTCTGATATCTTCCACACGAACATCAGACAAAAAACTAACCAAATGTATATTATTACTGAGTGTAATCATATGCAATAAAATTGGTGTATCTAACTCATAGCGGCTTTATTTCTTGTGCTCTAGGCACTGGAAGTGGGATCAGCCTGTATTGCAGATTAACGTGCAACTTTCCATGAAAATGAATGGGTGACAAATTTGTCATGTGGTGCCTGATGTCTGAAATATTTGTTTGCTACACGCCTCTGCGATGCATCTATCTCTATGTTTCTAACTCTGTTCTTTCCTTCTATACATGGTTGTGTAGCAATGGAGTGGGGATCAGCCTGTATTGCAGGATTAAGTGCAACTTTCCACAAACTGAATGGCGAGGAAGTTTTTGCACGCGGTTGTTTGCTGCACGCCTCTGCGATGTATCTCTAATATGTCTTTGTTCTTTCTCTATATATGTGAGTGTATTTGCACATATATACATATATATACAAGTAGAATACATTATTTGTAAATGGACAAAAATATTTGCAAAAAATAAGCGAATCGAAATAGCAGATAATGGCAACTTATACCGCATGAGCAATGTGCAAAATCTGCCTCTCGGTTTGGACGATGGAGGAAGGGGGGGCCCCCCCCCCCCGGCCGTGGGGACGCCGTGCAACACCCCTTGAAAACTCGTCGCGTCTAAAGAGCTCTTCAGCGACTCAGCACTCAGCAACTGTGCGAACATTGACCCTTTTTAAGGCATCTCGCATATTTTTCTCATATACATACATGCCATCTGTGTTTTTTTCTTTCTTCTTTTGTATGCGTGAATATATATATATATGCATCCATCGTTCCCCCTTTCCACATCCTTAAATCCCCCCCAGGTAACCCAACACTGGACTATAGTCGTAGTGCAGCGAGCTTGCAGCTCAAGTTTACTCAATTTCACATCCTATAATACAGGTATTAAGTTGTAATATCTATCAATATTGTTGCGTGGTGTTTGACAACACGCATTTTCATATAGAGAATCAATTCATTCATTGAGCATTTAATCAAAGTTGTTAGTCAGAATCATAAAAAAAACTATATTTATACTTTCATTTCTCATCTAGATTATTTCCGTCTGCAAAATGAAGCTCTTGGCCATTGCTGTCATCTTGTGCCTCGCTGTAGTGTACACTCAGGCCTCACCAGCCGTAAGTATTTTTTCTCTCTCTCCCATTTCTAATATACATGTGTATGTGGATGGGTGGCTAGACGTGTGTCAGTGCAATTCTCTATATAGAAACCAAACACGTATTTGTTTCGGAATTTAGTAGTCGTATATAAACTCGTGCGTATTCAATATCTCTGCAGAGGAATACTTGACATAATCATTACTTGTGACAAAACACTGCAAAAATATAAATACACTTTCTCACTCAATCCAAAAATCATTAGCCAAAGAAAAGCGAATGTTTGATTTATTCCTCATTACTTGTAGTAACAGCAAAACCTTTATGCAGGAAATGCCATCTTCACCACTGCTGCTTAGTCGGGGGGCCAGGTCACCTCACTTCCCTCACCGAGACTGTATCCCGTGTACTTGCATAAAGAGGTCACAATCATCACCCAAAATCGAATACGAAGTCATTCCACCATCCACCAGGTTCGGGCGGCAGCCAACGGTGCTGCCCATGCCCTAACTTCTAATCCGTAAGTTTCTTTAGCTTTCTATTCTCTTTTATTTACATTCATATATGTGTTCTTGATATATTTACAATTTTTTGTTCGTGTTTGTCTCTGCGTCTGTTCATCTCTTTCTTTCGCACAAGTTTCTTCTCAATACTTCTTTCTCATTTCACCTTTTTAGTATTCAATATGAAACACTTATTGCATTTACTGCATGTGGATTTGCAAGAAAGAAAACGCGGACAAAATGACAGTCAAACAAAACTGCCTTTTCAGTCACACTCGAAGCCGCATCAGGCGATCCAATCGGCTTCTCACCTGATGAGGAATCAAGTACAACTCGAAATGTCACGATCCATTTCAATTTCTGATTGTGTTTCATTTCGACTTTGTGCTCTCGTTTCTGTCTTTTCTTATAATTCCTAAGGCTGTTATTCCTTTTCACAGGCTGTTTCTCATGGACCGATGACGCCAATCCTCTGATTATGTTCTAGACGGAAATCAGAAAAATCAAGAAAGAAAACACTCCACTGTTTATTGAATATTTTTATATGCAAATAAAATTGGTATAACTAATCAGAGTGGATTTATATTCTCCTTGTACAACTAGACAATGTAAGTGCGATCAGCCTGTATTGCAGGATTAAAATGCAACTTTCCCACAAACTGAATGGGCGAGGAAGT
>NC_051409.1:7083986-7084239 GCF_015228065.2 Penaeus monodon | reverse complement strand
TGGCAACTATACCCGCATGAGCAATGTGCAAAATCTGCCTCTCGACTCCCGGTTGGACGAGGGAGAAAAGGGGCGCCCGTGAGGACGCGGTGCAACCCCTGTAAAAACTCGTCGAGTCTAAAGAGCTCTTCAGCGACTCAGCACTCAGCAACTATGCGGAACATATGACCATTTTAAGGCATCTCGCATATTTATTCTCATATACATACATGCACATCTGTGTTCTTTTTCTTTTCTTCTTTTGTATGCGTGA
>NC_051409.1:7083763-7083919 GCF_015228065.2 Penaeus monodon | reverse complement strand
GCATACATCGACAGATTGACATCCACATAGATGTGTATATATAAATATAGATGAGTGTTTGTGCATCTTTGTTTATATCCATATGAAGAGTGCGAGGTAGGAGGAAACTGTAGTGACCCCAAGAACCAGGGGCAGGATTTAGTAAACTCTCTTGTA
>NC_051409.1:7083396-7083515 GCF_015228065.2 Penaeus monodon | reverse complement strand
TACCAATAACAGTTTCTTTGTGAAAAAATTCACATAGAATGTGATTAAACAGTATTTCCAAAATGATGTTTAATTCAATAAGGCAAATAAAGGCAAGTCATGAGACTTTATTAGTAGCA
>NC_051409.1:7082821-7083005 GCF_015228065.2 Penaeus monodon | reverse complement strand
AAAAAAAAAAAAAAAACATTACTCAAAAAGTTCATTATAATTTCATAAAGAGATTATGATAAACTACAATAAATTTGTTAAAACTATTCTTCTCACTATTCATCAATAAGTTAATACCTTGCTTCCATGATATTATATTAGGGTATTAAGTCTGTTTATATGTTGATAACCTCTGTTACTGAAT
>NC_051409.1:7082610-7082692 GCF_015228065.2 Penaeus monodon | reverse complement strand
AGACCTTCCTTATTTACTTTAGCCATATTGTTTTTTATGTTACCATGTCCCCTAAATGTGTTGCTCTTACCACATTAATTGA
>NC_051409.1:7082239-7082381 GCF_015228065.2 Penaeus monodon | reverse complement strand
GGGGGTTGGTAAATCCTGCCCCTGATTGCAAAGCCAGTTTTCTACTTATAAGCTATGCCACTTCTATGATCAGATATACATGTCTTATATGTCTCTATGTATACAATCAATAAACTGTACATGTGGTTACACACATGTGCAG
>NC_051409.1:7082113-7082205 GCF_015228065.2 Penaeus monodon | reverse complement strand
AACCCGTTCTGAAATTTAATAGATCATTTTTTGATATCTATGCAAAACCCCAAGAGTGAGAGAGATCGCCGATAAAAAAAGTGACAGGGGGG
>NC_051409.1:7081807-7082079 GCF_015228065.2 Penaeus monodon | reverse complement strand
GCCACTGCCCGGGAAAACTCCCTCGGGCCTTTTTTCGGGAAATCCCGCACGGGGTCCTTTCTTATAAACCTTTCCTTTGTGACGAAATCACCCCCCCCCCCCCTCCAGAACCCGTTAAAAGCCTGGAACCCAAAACTGGCCCCCCCAAGTCGTAGCTGCAGCCTACCTTTGCACTACTAAAAGTCTACCAACACCCATCCTATATTTTCGGGTATTCCCTTTGAAATATTAGTAAAGAATTTTGGGGGTTCATAAAGGGTTTCATATACCGA
>NC_051409.1:7079698-7081777 GCF_015228065.2 Penaeus monodon | reverse complement strand
GACTTTTCCCATTTTTAAACTAAGTAAACCCAGATTTTTCCCTTTTTCCAGGCCCATTTCCGTCTGCAAAATGAAGCTTTTGGGCCGTTGCTGCATCTTGTGCCTCGCTGGGGCTGTACACTCGGTTTTTTAACCAGCCGTAAGTTTTCCCCTTCTTTTTTCTCCTTCTCCTTAAATGTGGTGGATAAAGTATTTGTGTTTATGGCTGGCTCTATTTTTTTAAACCAAAATGAAAATTCTCTACATTAAATAAAAACACTATATTTTTTTCCGGGAAGTGATAGTGCTTATATAAACCCCGGGCATACTCAACTCTCTAAAAGAAAAAAACCTTAACTAATCTTTTCTTGTGACAAAACCTTGCAATAATACAAAATGCTTTCTCACTAAATCCAAAACCCAACACCGGAAAAAACCAAATTTGCCCTTTTCCACCCTCATTCCCCTTTACTAACCCCAAAAACTTTGATGCGGGAAATGCCATCTTCCCCCCTGTTCCCTCAGTCGGGTCGCTGGGTTTCACCTAAAATTCCCTCGAGACTGTCCCCCGTTTGCTTGAAAAACTTTTGGGGGGGGGGGGGGGGAAAAAATTACCATATTGGGAACATGAAGTAAGGCCAACACCCACAAGGTTGGGCGGCAGCCCCCCGGTGCTCCCCATGCCCTCCACCCCCCTTCTGATGTCGAAATTTTCTTTAATTTTTATGGGTCTCTCTCTTATGGGGAAATTCTTTATATATATATAATGTGAGTTTCATATATTTTTCATATTTTTTTCGTCTTCGTCCCCTGCCTTGTTTTTTCTCTTCCTCTCGCCCCCAAACCCTTTTATTTAAAAACCCTTTTTTCCCACTTACATATTAAATTATTGAAACTGAAAAATCTTTTGCAATTTAAAAATGAAATTTTTCCCAAAAAACAAAAACGAACGAAATGAAGGGAAAAAAAAAAATGCCTTTTTACTCACATCTAAGCCCCCATCAGGCGATCCAATCGGGTTTATACCTGATAGGATTTAAATACAACTTTGAAATCTCAAAAATCAATTTAATTTATCATTTTTTGATTTTTAACTTTGTGCCCCCTCGTTTCTCCCTTTTTTTTTGCCTTCTTGTTTTTGGGGTTATAAATTTCCAAAAACTGTTATTCCCTTTTTACAGCTTTTTTCTCACGGACCGTTTACGCCCAAACTTCTGATTTTCTTCCCCACGGAAAATCAGAAAAAAAAACAGAAAAAAAATTAAAATAACCAAAAGTTTTATTATTACTGAAAGTAATTTATAACAAAAAAAAATTGGGGTATCTAACCATAGCGGCTTTATATTTTGTGATACTAGGCAATGGAGGGTGGGATTAGCCTGTATTGCAGGGTTTAAAGTGCAATTTTCAATGAAAAATAAATGGGCGAAAAAAATTTTTCTTGGGGGCTTTAAAGTCTGAATATTTTTTTTGCTACACGCCTCTGCGGGTGCATCTACTTTTAATTTTTTATCTCTTTTCTTTTTTTATACATGTGTGTGTAGTGTGCATAAAAATACAAGAGATTCAATATTTTCTAGGTAAAAAATATTGGGAAAAATAAGCAATCGAAAAAGAGAAATAAAAGAGGAAAATGGGAGACCCCAACACCAGGGTCAGTGGTTTTGGCGCCCCCCCCCCTTTCCCCTGATGGCACTTTAAAAAAATTTTATTTCATTTTTTTTTCCCCTCTCCCCTTTCCCTGTCTATTTACTTATTTTATCTGCCTATACATAGAATTTTTTTTTGATCTTATTTTCGTACGGTTTTTTTTTATACTTCCCATATATCTATAACTTGTTGCCCCAAAAAGATTATTACTTTTTCATTGTTTAAATTTTTACTCTTTAGTCACAGCCAATCGTTCTGAAAACTATTTTTAAACAGAGAAAATTCCACATGAAAAACCCGAAAAAAAACCAAAAGTTTTTAAATTTCCAAATTAAAATTTGGGTTTCTTTCCTTTTATCGCCTAGGCAATGGAAATTCATGCATATTTTAAACAAAAACAAGCATATATACTGTGTATGTCTGTTTTGTGAATATTTTCTGTACTGAACA
>NC_051409.1:7079259-7079640 GCF_015228065.2 Penaeus monodon | reverse complement strand
TGGTAAAAAAAAAACACCAAATTTCCAAAAAAGGGGTTTAAATTTAATAATAATGCATGAATTTTTTATTAATATTTATTAAAATACATGTTTAAAATATAAATTACATGCCCCAGAAAAAATAATCAATGATTAGGGAATTATATACACTTATTTTCATTATTTTTAAAAAATAAAAGAAATCCATATATAAAATGAAAGGGGGGCATTTCGCTTTTTCCCAGGGGGAGGCAAGAGGGGTTGGGGAGCGAATTTAAAAAACAATGGTGGGGTGTCGTCGAGCAAAAAAAAATAAACATAGCTCTTCTCGACGCTATCCCCAGATCTATTTATGTGTAATTTAGGCACATGCACTCACACTGACACACAAAACACAAGTGC
>NC_051409.1:7078089-7078974 GCF_015228065.2 Penaeus monodon | reverse complement strand
CCGTCTAGAACATTCAGAAGATTGGCGTCATCGGTCCATGAGAAACATCCTGTGAAAAGGAACAACAGTCTTACCAATTATAACGAAAAAAACGGAGAAATGAGTGCACAGACTTGAAATAAAACAATCAGAAATTCAAATGGTTCGTGACTTAACTTGACTCTTCATCAGGTGATGAAGCAGATTCAATCGCCTGATGTAGCTTAGAGTCTGACTGAAATGCAGTTTTGTTTTCCTTTCTCATTTCGTCAGCGTTTCCCTTTTCTTGAAAATACACATTCCTAAATGCAATTCAGTAATGAATTTCATTTTGACTAGGGGGAAAGCTCCGACATTTTTTTTAGAGATTGAAAATAAAGACCCCCAAAAACCCTAGGACCTGTGAAAAGCCTTCGCCGGGTCCCCTCACTTCCCTCACCAAGACTGACCCCGGTCCAAAACATTCCCAAAATCGAACATGAATAAGGCCAACAGCCGCAAGGGTTTCGGCAACAGCCCCAGTGCTGCCCATGCCCTCCACCTCCCTTCTGATGCCGTAAGTTTCTTTAGGCTTCTATTCTCTCCCCCTCTCTTATATTTAGTCATATATATATATAATAATGTGAGCTTCATATATTTACACATTTTTGTTAGTCCTTGTCTCTACCTATGTTTATTTTTTTTTCGCCACGTTTCTTCCCAAAAACTTTTTTCCCTTTTACCTTTATTATTTAAAGAAAAACTCTTTTCTTACTCACGTATATTTGCAAGAAACAAAAAGAGAACTCGAAGCCGCATCAGGCGATCCAATCGGCTTCATCACCTGATGAGGAGGCATGTAGGACTCGCAATGTCACCACCCATTTTAATTTATGATTATTTTATTTCACCTTTTATTTCTCCGTA
>NC_051409.1:7077568-7078066 GCF_015228065.2 Penaeus monodon | reverse complement strand
TGGTTAAATTTCCCAACACTGTTTTTCCTTTTTTTCAGGCTGTTTCATGGATCGATGACGCCCAAACTTTTTGAATATGTTTTAGACGGAAAATTTTTGAAAATCAGAAAAAAAACAAATCAAAAGGTATATTTTTTAAGAATGATCCATTTGCAAATCAAAATTTATGAAACTAAAACAGCGGCTTTTTATTTTCCTTTTGGGAATAGGCAAAGGGAAATGGGGTAGCCTGATGCAGGATTAACGTGCAATTTTAATGAAACGAATGGGAAGGGAAATTTTTTCATGTGGTGTTTATTCGAATAGTTGTTTTATGCAAGCCTCTGCGATGTATCTATCTATAATCTTTTGTCTCTTCTTTTTTCTAATCTATATTGAACATTATATTTAATATATAAAAGAGCTACAAAATTGCCAAATATGACAAGAAAATTGGAAAAAAAGCAACGATCGAAAGGGGAAAAGCTTGGGGCCCGATGAGGAATAAGCAAAAACGTA
>NC_051409.1:7077010-7077176 GCF_015228065.2 Penaeus monodon | reverse complement strand
CTCAGCAAAAAACAGGGCCCCCCTGCGTCACCATAATAACCGGGGTCGACAAAGCCGGCGGGTGGACGAGTCCCCCACACCCCAACACAAAAACCCAAAAAGTTTGTCACTAACAGAGGCGGAGCGAAACGGACAAGTTTCCCCCTTTTTTGCCAAGGAATATCTC
>NC_051409.1:7075602-7075756 GCF_015228065.2 Penaeus monodon | reverse complement strand
TTTCGTTATCATCAAAGTTGCATTTATGATCTTTGCAATTATTAGCATAAGTTATATCATCACCATAATCATTTACAAAGAATACTATTGTAATTTTCACCTCAATGATATCTATAAGAATTATTAGTATCGATAATTATATCCCACTGCTTTC
>NC_051409.1:7075172-7075369 GCF_015228065.2 Penaeus monodon | reverse complement strand
GACAGTACAATTAAAGTAACGATTATGCAAATGACGGCCACTCCTTCGTTTCAGTAAGGGCGGAAGCCAGTGGTATAAACGCTGGAATTTCACCCTTACGCACGACCCAGAGCAAATTTTATCTTCTTGTACACGCTCACGCTGAAGATAGAGTTCTCTTTACGAGGACTGTGTTTATCTGTGAGGATTTTCTCGAG
>NC_051409.1:7074082-7074193 GCF_015228065.2 Penaeus monodon | reverse complement strand
TAGAGGGGGCTGGTGGGGGGGAGGAGGCCGGGCTGTGGGAATCGCGGTCGTCCTGGCGCTGACCTGCATCTCCGCCGCCACAGGGTAGGTCAGGGGTCACGGAACAAGGGC
>NC_051409.1:7073253-7073518 GCF_015228065.2 Penaeus monodon | reverse complement strand
TGCAACCTCCATTTAAAGTGGTGATTTAACCATGGCTCGTAATGTAAAGGACGATTTACCGACTACGTGACAGAATTTCAGAATTGTATACAACGCCTACAACATATCTCTCTGCTTCTGTCTCCTCTCTGCTTCTGCCTCTGCTTTACGCCTGGAAGCTTCTGCCTCTGCTTTTGCCTCTGCTTTACGCCTGGAAGCTTCTGCCTCTGCTTTTGCCTCTACTTTACGCCTGGAAGCTTCTGCCTCTGCTTTACGCCTGGAAGCT
>NC_051409.1:7072784-7073216 GCF_015228065.2 Penaeus monodon | reverse complement strand
TACGCCTGGAAGCTTCTGCCTCTGCTTTTGCCTCTGCTTTACGCCTGGAAGCTTCTGCCTCTGCTTTTGCCTCTGCTTTACGCCTGGAAGCTTCTGCCTCTGCTTCTGCCTCTGCTTCTGCCTCTGCTTTAAGCCTGGAAGCTTCTGCCTCTGCTTCTGCCTCTGCTTCTGCCTCTGCTTTACGCCTGGAAGCTTCTGCCTCTGCTTTTGCCTCTGCTTTACGCCTGGAAGCTTCTGCCTCTGCTTCTGCCTCTGCCTTACGCCTGGGAGCTTGGCAGACCCGCTTCTGCCTCTGCTTCTGCCTCTGCCTTACGCCTGGGAGCTTGGCAGACCCGTTTCTTGGGCTTAAAAATGGTCCTCAGTGAAAGCATCAATATCCTAAGCGACTTGGAGGACCGAAATTCCTAATTCTATCTGAGCATAAACACGATT
>NC_051409.1:7072278-7072357 GCF_015228065.2 Penaeus monodon | reverse complement strand
AATTCCATCTCGATCCGATTTCTCGATATTTTCCCCAATTCTCTCATTTTTTATCCCCCTTTTCCTATCTCCTTTCCGT
>NC_051409.1:7071937-7072109 GCF_015228065.2 Penaeus monodon | reverse complement strand
TCCGTCACCCAAAGGCAACCACGAGAAAACAAAATACAAATCATTCTCCTACTGTCATCCATCGCCTCCCCATCGTCATCCTCCTTTTCTCATTCCCCTTTTTATTTATGTTTTCCTTCTTCCTTCCACCAATTTCCACGTCCGCTGTTCAAGGCCTACGCGGGAGGGCTCA
>NC_051409.1:7070073-7070336 GCF_015228065.2 Penaeus monodon | reverse complement strand
CGGAGAGAAACAAATAAACTGACAGACAGTAATAAACCAAGTGAGAACGAGCGAGAAACAACATGCAAACGGCCATTCACGTAATCGGACACTAGCATGTGTAGAGGCAATCGATCCGGTGTTCCGACTCCCGGATACTGGCTTCGTTACCGGATTCGGGAAGGCAGGAAAGGCCCGGGAGAAAAGCGGGGTTGCCTAATTGCTTTTTCGAATCTTCTTCCTCTCGCTTTTCGTCTGTGATCCATTCGGTGATTTATTTCGTA
>NC_051409.1:7069379-7069512 GCF_015228065.2 Penaeus monodon | reverse complement strand
GACCTGTACGTGTGCGTGTGCGTGTGCGGGGAGGCCGGGGCAGCCGGGTAAAGGGGCCCCAGTTGTTTCCCGCCAAAAAAATTAAATTTAAGATCGAGGACCAAAAGCTATAATGATGGGACCCCACAAAAAA
>NC_051409.1:7069023-7069194 GCF_015228065.2 Penaeus monodon | reverse complement strand
TTTTTAAAGGGGGGGAGATCATAGAGGAAGGGGAGGGGGGGGAAAAGCGGGGGAAATTGGGAAAAAGGAGGAGAGACCCTAAAGGGGGAAAATAAGAGTGGGGGGTGGGGGGGAGGGGAGAATTGGAGTGGGGTGTTCATGATGGCACATTAAGTTCCGCTGATGATTAGT
>NC_051409.1:7068620-7068879 GCF_015228065.2 Penaeus monodon | reverse complement strand
AGTCAAAAAGGGGGGGGAGGGAAAAAACCCCAAGGGGGGAAGGGGAGGGGAGGGGGGAGAAGGGGTAGATTCCACCGTGACACGACTGACAACACCCAGATGCACGCGCGGGAAAATTGCGTGCAGAACCACCGTTATACACAGAGGAGTGTGTATGGTATACCCTCACGCACGGGGCACTTGTTATCGTTAATAAAGACACACAAAAACCAAACGTACAGTCCCCCTAACACAAAAACAAACGTGCAAGGGAAGCACC
>NC_051409.1:7067834-7068350 GCF_015228065.2 Penaeus monodon | reverse complement strand
GCCCCCCCCGGGCCCACCAGACACTTTCCGGGTCTCCTTTTTCTGCCCTTTTCTTTTGCCCTTTTTCCGCCCCTTTTGCCTTCTCTCGTCTTCCTATCGCCTTTTTTTGTTGTCTTCTTTTCTTTTTCCCCTTTTTTTCTTTTTTTTGTTTTGCTTTTTTTTGTTTTCCCTTTTTCCTTTTAAAATTTCCTTCTTTTTTTTTCCCTTTTTTT
The DNA here is from genome assembly GCF_015228065.2 of Penaeus monodon. Taxonomy (NCBI): domain Eukaryota; kingdom Metazoa; phylum Arthropoda; class Malacostraca; order Decapoda; family Penaeidae; genus Penaeus; species Penaeus monodon. The sequence goes on along the minus strand of NC_051409.1, from coordinate 7,068,138 downwards.
TTTGTTCTTCTCTTCTTTTTTTGATCTTTTTTTTTTCTTGTTTTCTTGTTTTTCCCTTTTCTTTTTTTTTCTTTTTCTTCTTCTTCTTTTTTTTTTTTCCCCTTTTCTTCTTTTTTTAAATTTTTTTTTTTTCTGCATTTTCCTCTTTACCATTTTTCCTCTCTTTTTTCTTTTCTCCTCCATCTTCTTCTCCTTCGTTTTCCTCTTCATTATACTTTCTACCTTTCCTCCTCTTTTTTTTTTTAAAATTTTCCCTGTTCTTTTTTTCCCTGTGATTTTTAAAAGTTTACAATTGTGTTACTTG
>NC_051409.1:7067629-7067765 GCF_015228065.2 Penaeus monodon | reverse complement strand
CAAACGACAAAAAGCGATTTCAACCCCCCCTAATTACACATTTCAGACACACCCAAACAAAAAGCACAAAAAAAATATTAAACCATATTAAAAAAAACAAGAAAATCAAACCCCAAAAACGGGACACACATAAAAG
>NC_051409.1:7067530-7067599 GCF_015228065.2 Penaeus monodon | reverse complement strand
AAAATCTTTCGAAAAAAAAAAAAAAGAGAAAGCGCGGTTTAGACTATCGTATACTCTTTTAAAAACCCC
>NC_051409.1:7066694-7066795 GCF_015228065.2 Penaeus monodon | reverse complement strand
TGTACTCAATGCAAAATTTTCAATATGATCCCGATTATCGCACTGGTGGGGGGCTGGGCGAAAAGTACTTGATTTAAAGCAAACCCTTTCCCCTTTTTTCT
>NC_051409.1:7066227-7066372 GCF_015228065.2 Penaeus monodon | reverse complement strand
TGTACTCAATGCAAATTTTTCAATTGGAAAAACTGATTATCGCAGCTAGGGTTTTCGGCTGGTCGGGGAGTAAATTTATGATGCCCCCCCCTTTTTTTTTTAATTTTTTCCCTAAAGAAAAAAAAAAAGTGGAAATGTGCGTGTG
>NC_051409.1:7065648-7065873 GCF_015228065.2 Penaeus monodon | reverse complement strand
AAAGTAAAATGTATTAAAAATATATATTCCAAACTTTTGATTAAGCTTTTACATGACTATGCATTTTCGAAAGTCATTGCTATGAATATTTGCAGATATGAAAAGTTTATAGGTCGGAGTGTGCGGGGAAAGGGGGATTTTGGGGGGGGGACGGAATGAGGAGGGGGGGGGGAAAAGGGGGGAGGGGGTAAAAGAGAAAAAGATGAAAAAGGGGAAAAGGGGTTT
>NC_051409.1:7065040-7065517 GCF_015228065.2 Penaeus monodon | reverse complement strand
AAATGGGGGAAAGGGAAAAAGGGAAGGGAAAGGGGGAGGGAAAGGAAGGGAAAGGGGGAAAAATAGGGAAAGGGGGGAAGGAGGGAAAAGGAAAGGGGGGGAAGGGGGGAAGAGGGAGTGAAGGAAGGGGGAAGATAAGGAGGGAAAGGGAAGGGGGGGAGAAAAAGGGGGGGAAGGAGGGAAGACGGAAAAAGAAAAATTTGGCCCATTTCTTTTCTTTCCGAACGTAACTGAATTTTTCAAAAAATGGTAGGGGGTTTTATGAAAAATGATAAAACTTGGGGAAAAGTCCTTTCCCCCTGGGTGTGTGGGGAAAAATGTTTATGCTGAAGGTAAAAAAAAATATTTTTTGATAATAAAAATTAATTAAATGTAAATATTAAAACGTCCTTTTAAATTTTCCGCTTTTATCACAAACGGCCCTTTAAAACTTTTTTTGAAAATTTTTTGATTTGTTTGCAAAAATAATTTTAATTA
>NC_051409.1:7064841-7064920 GCF_015228065.2 Penaeus monodon | reverse complement strand
TTGGGGTTTTATGGGTCCTTTCACTTTGTATATTAAAATTTTATCGCCAAATTTTCTTATCTTTTTTAAATTCTCTTTT
>NC_051409.1:7064620-7064700 GCF_015228065.2 Penaeus monodon | reverse complement strand
CCCCTCCCCCTCCCCCCCTTTTTTTCCTTTTCCCTTTTTTCCCCTTCCACCCCCCTTTCCCCCACCCCTTTTTTTTCCTT
>NC_051409.1:7063940-7064101 GCF_015228065.2 Penaeus monodon | reverse complement strand
AACATTTTCTTTTCCCCCCCCAAAGGAAACCCCCCTTTTTCCCCCTTTTCCTTTCTTATTTTAAGTTTTAATTTTATTAGGCAAATTAAAATTTTTAAAAAATTTTAAAAACAAAAATTATTTTAATTAGCATTAAAATTTATTAAGGAAATTTTAAGGGT
>NC_051409.1:7063371-7063730 GCF_015228065.2 Penaeus monodon | reverse complement strand
TGTGAGGGGGGGGGGGGCTTGGTTAGTCGTGGGAGAGGAAGAGGGGAAGAGGTGGAAGAGAGAATTATTAAGAAATTGGGGTTTAGGAGGGGAGGTGGGGGAGGGGGATAGAGGGGAATAGATAGGTTAGAGAAAAGGAGAATAGGAAGATAAAGAAAATAGGGAAAATGAGAGAATGGAGGAGAGGAGAGTAGACAGGAAGAGGGCAGAGAGGGAGGGTGAAACAGATGTTAGTAAAGAAAAGGTATTAGGAAAGAGGAAAAAAAGATAATTTGCATATTTAGAAAGGTAAGAAGGAATAAGTGAAAAAAAACGTTAAAAACGGGGAAGGAAACAGAATAAGGGAGAACTGAAGTTAC
>NC_051409.1:7063190-7063284 GCF_015228065.2 Penaeus monodon | reverse complement strand
CAGGTTTAAGTTGAATTAATATTCGAGTCATAAAAAAAAAAAAAAATCGATTTTCTATCTGGTACATTGTCTCTTGAATTAATTAGTATATATA
>NC_051409.1:7062927-7063062 GCF_015228065.2 Penaeus monodon | reverse complement strand
ACAAAATGGAATAAAATATTTTTAGTGTGATTACCAACACCGAACGGATTCAACAGCTGAGGTTCGTGATAAATTCTGAATTTGGATTCGGGAAGTGATAATGGCTTTTCGATTCCGTTATGAGCAGCTGTTATT
>NC_051409.1:7061561-7061854 GCF_015228065.2 Penaeus monodon | reverse complement strand
CGATGTGTTTGACAAGCAGAAATGAAGGACGAGCTGCATGGAATCCTCCCCCCCTACCCCCCTTTCCCCCATCCCCTCCCCCCACCCCTTCCCCTCTTTCGTCCCCTCTCTCCTCCCCTCTGTCTCTCCTCTATCGCCCTTCTCCTCCCTCGTACCCTCTCCCCCTCTCCTCCCTCTCCCTCCCCCCCCTTCACTCCTCTCCACTTCCTCCTCCTCCCCCCCTGCCCCCCCCCCTTTGCTTGAGTGAGGGAACAGATGAGGGGACTCGCCTTCTGTGCCCTTCTTGCCCGAGG
>NC_051409.1:7059461-7059665 GCF_015228065.2 Penaeus monodon | reverse complement strand
TCGACAGAATTACGGTGGCGAGTTGGACGTCTACGCGGAGAACACAGTGAGCAGCATAAGCCTTCAGAACGGTGGAGGGTCTTACTCGGGTGTAAGGGAATCTCGCCTTTCGTGATGGACTGTCATAGGTGTCGTTTTCCCCCGTCGCGGCGTCCTCGTGCGTTCCGTAGGCCTTAGCTCCTCGAATTTTGTGTCCGGAAGCGG
>NC_051409.1:7058334-7058449 GCF_015228065.2 Penaeus monodon | reverse complement strand
GCTTGCCTGTCTGTTTAAGACGAAAATATTAATTATGTTTTTAATGAATTGTCCGTCTTTCATTAATTCCACACGTACACTAAACTGATCTTTGACTTTACAGGGAAAAAATGTT
>NC_051409.1:7058103-7058200 GCF_015228065.2 Penaeus monodon | reverse complement strand
GTTTATCGACATCCGCCCTTTGCAACTTGCCTAATGACCGTGTGTCTTATCTCTGTTATCGAAATTTGATATAATTCGCTTTAGGATATAAATAAGA
>NC_051409.1:7057668-7057952 GCF_015228065.2 Penaeus monodon | reverse complement strand
GTTTTCTTTTTTTTCTTTCGCGGAGCTTTAAATTTGGCGAATCGACGCGCGTTTTCTATGGACGTTTATCATATTGGCGGGTTTTTAATTTTGGCGGTTCTTAGGCGTCGTCCAGATAGCTTGCGTTTGCTTTTTTTCTTTGTGTGTGGCATCGATTTCCAAAACGAAGGCCTTAATTATGTGTGTGTAAGGGCTTATTCATCCCTTTTTCGTATCTTTATTGCTCTTTTAAATCTACGTCCGTTTCCCTCTCCTTTCTGCATCCATAGAAATTCACTGATCTT
>NC_051409.1:7057459-7057568 GCF_015228065.2 Penaeus monodon | reverse complement strand
AAATCTGATTTTTTCCGGTTTTTTTTCACATCTATATACTTTTTCATTCATAAGATGCATTCTCTGTTGTATAAATTTCTTCCGCATATATGCGTTGGATGTGAGAGTG
>NC_051409.1:7056655-7056866 GCF_015228065.2 Penaeus monodon | reverse complement strand
TCATCTTCCCTTAATCACACACTTGATTTGTCACGAGTGATTCGAAGACAGAAAAATGGGATTGAATTTGTCGCGGCCTCCGATAGGCCTACAATGAATGGGAAGTCGTCTTGGCCGCTTCTGCCGATAGCCGGGCCCTAGGCCTATCGCTCACGCACCGCCGCGGGCCAGATGCACCTTAAGTATCTTCGTGTGGGGGGGGGGGAGGGGA
>NC_051409.1:7056304-7056374 GCF_015228065.2 Penaeus monodon | reverse complement strand
ACTACATTACGTATGTTCTTAACATAATGTGCCTGTTTCTGCCTTGTTATCTTTCCTCGAAAAATATAAA
>NC_051409.1:7056051-7056198 GCF_015228065.2 Penaeus monodon | reverse complement strand
GCAGAGTAAGATTCTGACATTTGGAATATTGATCTTCAAATATGATTTAATGTATATATATTTGGCCGTATCGTCATGAATATCCTTCGGTGGTGATTTTGAAGTATTTTTTTTAATATTCAACACTTTTTTTTCCTCATTTTTCAA
>NC_051409.1:7055816-7055948 GCF_015228065.2 Penaeus monodon | reverse complement strand
CAGACTTGCTCTGATCTCTCAGACGTAACACACTCTCCCGCTACATGCCCAGATACAGGTTAGTGCCAGTTCTCGTATCTATCAGTCAATCTGTCTTGGTTTATCTGTAGTGCTATCAGTCATTAGGGTATT
>NC_051409.1:7054637-7054875 GCF_015228065.2 Penaeus monodon | reverse complement strand
AACTGGGAGATAAAGAAATAAGTAAATAAGTTTTTTTGAAAGGATCTCTGATTCCCATTAAGAGAGAATAATTATAAAAAAATATATATATATTTTTGTGGTTAATTACTCAAATTATGAAAGTTTTTGAGTATAATTTCTCGTCCACAAAGCTGGGATTCGTCACGTACAGACCCTGATTGATCATTAATGCGAATTTATCATTAAAATCTAATCTGTTCTCAATTTGTCTCTCCTG
>NC_051409.1:7053099-7054215 GCF_015228065.2 Penaeus monodon | reverse complement strand
CCCTTCCTCCTTCCTTCCTTCTTCTCCTTCTTCCTTCCTTTCTCCTTCCTTCCTTCCCCTTCCCTCCTCCTTCCTCCTCTCCCTTCCCTCTCTCCCCTCCTTCTCCTCCTCCTTCCCTTCCCTTCCTTCCTTCCTTCCTCCTCCTCCCTCACCCCTACCCCTTCTCCTCCATCATTCCTCTTTGACCCTCTCCTCCTCCCCCTCCCTCCCTCCCCTCCCTCCCCTTCCCCTCCCTCCCTCACTTCTCCCCTCTCCCTTTCATCCTCTCCTCCTCTCCCAATTCCCTCCCCTTTTCCCTCTCCCTCCATCCTCCCTGCACCCCTTTTCTCCCCTCTTCCCTCCTCTCAACCTCCTCTCTCCTCCTCTCTCCTCCTCCCTATCCTCTCCTCCCCTCTTCTCAACTCTCCTCCTCCCCTTTCCCCCCCCTATCCACCCTTACCCCCTCCCTGCCTCTCTATCGACCCTCCTCTCATTCCCCCCACCCCCCCCCTCTCTCTCTTTTCCCTCCTCCCGCCCCTCCATTCACCCTTACCACCCTTTCTTTCCCCTCCCTTTCTCATCCTTCCACCCCCTTCCCTCTATCCCCCCTCCTCTCTCCATCCTCCACTCCCCCCTCTTTTTCCTCCATCCTCCATCCACCCCTCCTCTCTCCATCCTCCACCCCCCCAACCTCCATTCCCCCCACCTCCTCTCTACATCCTCCATCACCACCTCCCCTCCTCCCCTTCCACCTCCCCTCCCTTCTCACTTCCACCCCTTCCCTCATCCCTCCTCCATCCCACCCTCTTCCCCCCCCCCTTCTCTACTCACCCTCCATCTTCCCATCCTCCATCCCACCTTCTTACCCCCCTCCTTCCACCCCTCCCATCTCCCCCTCCATCCTCCATCCCACCTTCTTCTTACCCCCCTCCTTCTCCCCACCCCCTCCACCCCCTACCCCCCAATAGACTTCTTGACCTGGACTGGCTGGAGCATCTGTGGCGTCCCGACAGCTTCTTCAAGAACGCGAAGGAGGTCAATTTTCAGACGATGACGATACCCAACCACTACGTGTGGCTCTACAAGGACTTCTCCATCCTCTATATGGCAAGTAGGTGGTTCTATTGAATGGTTGCT
>NC_051409.1:7052485-7052851 GCF_015228065.2 Penaeus monodon | reverse complement strand
TCCCCTCATCCTAACTCTATTGCGGTATTTTATTCATGCGTTGATTTATAACTCTACGGGTTTATCCACCACATTTCACTACCTCTTTTTTTCCTTACATACAGTTTTATTCATGATTCATATGTAGTTGTATTTTATATAAAGAATATTGGAATCGGACAAATTAATTATAATTAAAACAGCTACCTTTCTATAACATCTCCTTCGTAAAAATAATCGAAATTCGGTAAATATAAGTTTTCATAATATATAATTCTGGGTAAGTATGCTTATGTGTACGTGTAAATTTCCGTGTAATATATGTATGTACGAATGAATACATTTTTTTATTTGGTGCGCTTTTTGTTCTTTAACTTTTTCTCTCTT
>NC_051409.1:7050267-7052258 GCF_015228065.2 Penaeus monodon | reverse complement strand
AAATAATATTAATATAATTAAATAACAACATTGCAAATGATAATGTCAGGTAATTATCGTCTGAGAAAACTATTAAAAAAAAAAATTATATAAAAAAGACATGGAAAAATATTCATCGAAAGACAGGCAAGAAAATCTTAATATGAATTTTATCTGTATTCTTTAATTCATTATCAATCTCTCTTTTCCTCCTCTTCTTCAATCTTAATTCCTTTACCCTCTTTCTTTTGTTTTATTCTTTATCGCTTTGTTTCATTCGTCTTGTCTTTGTTCTTTATTTCTCTTCTCCTCTCTTCTCTTCCTTTTCCTATTCATTATTATACCTTTCTCTATCCCCACTTTTTTGTTTCTTTTCTTTTGTCGCCTTTCATTTCATCATTCCTCTCGCCCAATTCTTACTCTTTTCCTTACTCTTACTCTCATTCTTTCGTTATTATTTCTGTTCCTTCATTCTCTTCCCTTCCTTCTCGTCTTTATCAAGGTTTCTTTCTCCCCTCTTTCTCCTCCTCCCTTTATTCACACCTCTTTCTCTTAACCCCCTCCCCCAATCCCACAATCATCACTCCCCCCCTTCCACACCCTCCTACACCCCCCCCTCCCCCCTTTCCCCAACCTCGCCCTCCCCCCTCCCCCCTCATCTCCCTATCCTCATCTTCGGCTTTACCCTCCCCCCCCTCCACACAGCACTCCTCCACTCCCCCTCCCCCCCCTTTCTCTTTGTAGTCCCGCCGAGGCATCAACGGAAGAACACTTGTAGATCTCTCTCCTTATCAGGGTCCTTTTTCTCCCCTCTTTTTCCCCTCTCCTCTCTACGGCCCATCACCCTCTTCCTAATTTTTCCTCTCTTCACTCCCCTCTCCTTCTGCCTACGGCCTACCACCTTCTTTCTCATCTTTCCTCTCGTCTCTCCTCTCTCCTTCTGTCTACAGCCTACCACCTTCTTTCTCATCTTTCCTCTCTTCTCTCCTCTCCTTCCTCTCTCCTTCTCTCTTTCTCCTCTCTTCGGCCTATCATCCTCTTTCTCATTTTTCGCTCACACCCCTATTCTTTCTCCTATCTATCACTCTCTTTCTAATTTTCTCCCTCTGTTCTCCTTTTTGTCTCTCTTTCACTCCCATCTCTTTCTCCTTTTATTTGCCTGTCGCCCTCTTCCTCTTCTTTCTTCCCTTTAACCTTTATTCTTTTCTTTTTCTTTTTCTTCTTATTCCCTTTCTTCCTTCTTCTCTCTCTCCACTCTCCTCTGCTTCCTCGTCTTTCCCTTTTCTTCATCTCCTTTCTTTGGTATATCAACCTCTTTTTATTTTTTCCTTCTGTTCACCTTTCTTTTTTTTCTCACTTCTCTCTTTTTTCTTATTTTTCTCCTCTTCCCCTTTTTTTCTTATCTCTCTCTCTCTCTCCCCGTTCTTTCCCCTTTCTTCAGCCTATCACCCTCTTTTTAATTTTCCCCTCTTTTCCCCTTTCTTTGTTCCCTTTTTCCTTTCTTCTCTTACCCCTTGTGTCTCCTTTTTCCATTCTCGATTTCCCCTTTCGTCCGCTTTTCATTTTCTTCTCTCTCATTCCCCTCTCTTTCTCCTTTCTTCGCCATATTCTCTTTTTATTTTCTCCTCGTTTCCTCTTTTTTTTTTGTCTCTCCTTCATCCTCTTTCTTTCCTCTTCTTTTGCTTCATTACTCTTTTTTCTATTCTTTGCTTCCTTCACCATTTTTTTCTTTTCTTTCTCTCTTCCCTCTTCATTCCTTTCTTCGGATTATTAAGCCTTTTTTCTCTCACTCTCTCTTTTTTGCTTTTTGTTTTTCTCTAATATTTCCTCTCTCTGCCTTTTACCTCATTTCTCTTTTCTTCTCTCTTTTTCTCTCTCTCATGGTCTTTTATTATCGCCTCTACTTCCTATCCACCTTTCATCTTATTTTCTTTTTAATCTTTCATATCTTTCCCTTTAATCTTTCTCTCTCTTTTCCTTTTTCTCGAATCTCTTGTTATGTCGAACAGGGC
>NC_051409.1:7049708-7049840 GCF_015228065.2 Penaeus monodon | reverse complement strand
AGGGGTACAGGAAAGTGCAGGGTAAGGACTGTGTGAAGGATCAGAGAAGGAGAGCCGTAAAAGGTTTTTCTCATCTTATAGCTTGAGCTACCATATCGATATGCAACTACCATGAGGAAAGAATAGAATGGC
>NC_051409.1:7049526-7049609 GCF_015228065.2 Penaeus monodon | reverse complement strand
GCGGATAACCACAGGACAAGTTGCCTCAGGCGTAAGGACTCTTGTCTGAAGGAACTTCCAGTGAAGGAGATCCTCTTAAAAGG
>NC_051409.1:7048674-7049039 GCF_015228065.2 Penaeus monodon | reverse complement strand
TCCTCCCTTCCTCTCATCTCCCGCTCTCTCAAAACGACAAGCTTTGAACAAAACTGAACGCCATAATTAAGAGCGATGCGGACAGTTATTTTCCTTTATTTTCCGCTAATGTTCTCAGAATTTCTCGAGGAGGAGAAATTTAGAAGGACTCCCGAGAACTTCCTTCGTTTGATCTCTCCCACGAGAAGGAGACCGAGGAAACTCTTGTTTTGATCCTTTTGCCGCTTTTTTTTCCCCCGTAATAATTTACCCTGTTTATTTTCACCGAGTTTTTTTATTTTTTTTGGGAGGGGGGGAGGGGAGTGGGGGAGCACTTACTTTGTTCTTCTCTTTTTTTTTACTTCTTTTTCTTTATTCCTTAGAGC
>NC_051409.1:7048242-7048553 GCF_015228065.2 Penaeus monodon | reverse complement strand
ATCATGTGACTGATGACTTACCGAAACTGACCTAATATATACGTCACTTTATCGCATCCTCATTAATCTGTACAAAACAAATTTATATCAAGCAAATTAGCCTTTAATATAAACACCCATTTGTTGAATTGGCATCGTAGCAACGTGTGGAACTGTGCCAACGTAAACACAGGCAATAAATATAGTCTATCTATTCAGTCTTATATTAGCCTATTGCGTGTGTGTGTCTGCTTGCGTTACGTATGTGTGTCTGGATCAGGACGTTTGTAAGCTCCACACTCACGGCTAATCCAATACGCTGTGTGTGTGGT
>NC_051409.1:7047640-7047918 GCF_015228065.2 Penaeus monodon | reverse complement strand
CAATTAAGAAGTAATACAGACAGACAGATGTCAAAACTCATACAACTTACATCCGTGTGTGTGCGTTTCTACAGCCATACGCACACACAAGCGCACGCACACTCGCAAACCTTCCCCAGGCAACGAAGGAGCGAAAGCAATCTTAAACTACCATAAAAAAGGCATGTAAGAGCAGTTTATCTGAAGGACTGCCAATAATGAGGATGTGTTTAGTCGGTGAAAGGAAATAGAAAGATTGAATGACCATTGAATCCATCAGTCTCCTTCAATAAAGACTT
>NC_051409.1:7047076-7047382 GCF_015228065.2 Penaeus monodon | reverse complement strand
GTATCATGCAACGCAATACCGAACAGGCGGCACCAAGAGCCAAGAAGGAGTGCAATTTCCCGAAAAACGAGATGACCCTCTTGCCTTTTCCTCCGCATAGGCTGACGCTGACGTTGTCCTGTGCCATGAATTTCGCCATCTACCCCCACGATACTCAGGAATGCAAACTGCAGATGGAGAGTTGTGAGTACATACACTGCCATTTTATTTATTCATCTGTTTTCAGGGTCTTTCTCTCACACGAATAAGATGTGTGTTGTCTATTTTTTTATCTACTTTTTTTTTTACTTCGTATTTTCATTCTGT
>NC_051409.1:7046548-7046678 GCF_015228065.2 Penaeus monodon | reverse complement strand
ATGTATAGCGAGAAAATCATTTTAAATTCTTTCGACTTATTTGGTATTTTTCTCTATCATATAATTACTTTCAAGAATAAATGAAAAAAAATCATCTTCCTGAATTAATCACTGTATTTCACCATCATCC
>NC_051409.1:7045350-7046360 GCF_015228065.2 Penaeus monodon | reverse complement strand
CTCGCCCCCTCCTCCCCTCTTTCTCCTTTCTCTTCCATTTCCTTTTTCCTCCTTCCATCCCGTACATTCTCGCTCCCTTCTCCTTTTCCCCCTTCCTCTCTTTCCTTCCTTTCTTCTCTTTTCTATCTACTCTCTTCCCCATTCGCTCTCTTTCTCCTTCTCCCTTTAACTCTCTCCCTTTCCTCTCCTCCTGTTCTTCGCCCCCGACTCTTTCTTCCTTTTTCTCTTCCCCCCCACCTCCCCATTCACTCTCCCTTTCCTTTCCATCCTCCTTTTCATTCCCTTTCCTTCCGTCTTCCCCTTTCTCCTCCCTCCATCCCTTTGCCCCCACCCCTTCCCCCTCCCTCCACCACCCCCTACCTCCTTCCCTCCCCCCTTCCCTCCCCCATTCTCCTCCCTCCTTCCCTTTCCTTCTTCCCCTGCTCCCTTCCCCTCCTCCCCCATCTTCCCCCCCCCTTTCCCCACCTACCCTCCCTCCTTCCCCACCTACCCTCCCACCTCCCCCCCTTCCTCCCTCACTCCCTCCCCTCCCTCCCCCCTTCCCCCCTTCCTCCCTCTTTCCCCCACCTACCCTCCCTCCTTCCCCTACTCCCCTCCCTCCCCCCTTCCCCCCATTCCTTCCTCACTCCCTCCCCGTCATCCCCCCTCCCATCCCCCCCTCCTCCCCCCACCTTCCCCCAACCAGTGTCCCACACAACAGACGACCTGGTCTTCCAGTGGGACCGCTCCGTGCCGCTGGTCGTCGACGAGCACATCGAACTCCCCCAGCAGATGATCGTCAGCAACACCACCTCGGACTGCACGCAGGTCTACTCCACAGGTGGGGATTGGGGGGATTCGGAAGTGGATTTGGGGATTCGGAAGTGGATTTGGGGGATTAGGGAGTGGATTGGATGATTGTGGAAGAGGTTAGGAGGTGGATTGGTGGATTGGTTGCTCCACCAGCAGATGATCGTCAGCAACACCACCTCGGACTGCACGCAGGTCTACTCCACAGGTGGGGATTGGGG
>NC_051409.1:7044981-7045269 GCF_015228065.2 Penaeus monodon | reverse complement strand
TGATTGTGGAAGAGGTTAGGAGGTGGATTGGTGGATTGGTTGCTCCACCAGTTGATCGTCAGCAACACCACCTCGGACTGCACGCAGGTCTACTCCACAGGTGGGGATTGGGGGGATTAGAAAGTGGATCTGGAATGTACTGGGGGATTCGAGAGTGGATTGGGAGTGGATTGGATGATTGTGGAAGAGGTTGGAGGTGGATTGGTGGATTGGTTACTCCCCCAGCAGAGGATTGTCAGCTACACGGATTGGGGGATTCGGAAGTGGATTGGAGTGGAATGGAAGGTG
>NC_051409.1:7044429-7044892 GCF_015228065.2 Penaeus monodon | reverse complement strand
ATAAATGGATGATTGCAGGTCTCTCCACAGGTGTTGATTGGAGTGGAGTGGAAAGAGGATTAGAAAGTGGATTGGGGGACTGGAAAGTGGTTAAGTGGATTAGAGAGTGGACTGGGGATTGGACTAGAGCGAGCGAATGGTTGACTGTAAGTCTATTGGTGGATGAAGAGATGGATTGGAGAGTGGAAGGTGGATTGGTGGATTGAGGGATTAGAAAGTGGATTGGGGACTGATTGTGCTCACTCCCCCAGCAGATTATCGTCAGCACGCACGCAGATCCACTCCACAAGTGGGGGGGGGGATTGAGGGATTGGAAAGTGGAGTTCAAGGTGGATATAGAAAGTGGATTAGGGGATTGGAAAAGGCAGTGGAAGGTGGATATAGAAAGTGGATTAGGGGATTGGAAAGTGGAGTTCAGAGTGGATTAGAAAGTGGATTGATCAGCTGACCGGATTGGAAGGCG
>NC_051409.1:7042737-7044386 GCF_015228065.2 Penaeus monodon | reverse complement strand
AAAGATATTTAGGATTGTCTAACTGGGTGAATAGCTATTTGGAAAGATTGGAAAACACTGGTTGGCTGGTTGATTACCTGGTCGTTGGGCAACTGCAGTGGACTATTGGTTGGTTGGTTGATTATTTGGTTGATTGGTTGGCTGATTGATTGGTCGGTTGATTAGTTGGTTGATTAGTTGGTTGATTAGTTGGTTTTGATTGGTCGGTTGATTGGTCGGTTGACTGGTCGGTTGATTAGTTGGTTGATTATTTGGTTGGTTGATTGATTGGTCGGTTGATTAGTTGGTTGATTGGTCGGTTGATTAGTTGGTTGATTGGTCGGTTGATTGGTTGGTTGACTGGTCGGTTGATTAGTTGGTTGATTATTTGGTTGGTTGATTGATTGGTCGGTTGATTAGTTGGTTGATTGGTCGGTTGATTAGTTGGTTGATTGGTCGGTTGATTGGTTGGTTGACTGGTCGGTTGATTAGTTGGTTGATTGGTCGGTTGATTAGTTGGTTGATTGGTTGGCCGATTGATTGGTCGGTTGATTGGTTGGTTGATTGGTTGGCTGATTGATTGGTCGGTTGATTAGTTGGTTGATTGGTCGGTTGATTAGTTGGTTGATTGGTCGGTTGATTGGTTGGTTGACTGGTCGGTTGATTAGTTGGTTGATTATTTGGTTGGTTGATTGATTGGTCGGTTGATTAGTTGGTTGATTGGTCGGTTGATTAGTTGGTTGATTGGTCGGTTGATTAGTTGGTTGACTGGTCGGTTGATTAGTTGGTTGATTATTTGGTTGGTTGATTGATTGGTCGGTTGATTAGTTGGTTGATTGGTCGGTTGATTAGTTGGTTGATTGGTTTGGCCGATTGATTGGTCGGTTGATTGGTTGGTTGATTATTTGGTTGGTTGATTGATTGGTCGGTTGATTGTCTAACTGGGTGAATAGCTATTTGGAAAGATTGGAAAACACTGGTTGGCTGGTTGATTACCTGGTCGTTGGGCAACTGCAGTGGACTATTGGTTGGTTGGTTGATTATTTGGTTGATTGGTTGGCTGATTGATTGGTCGGTTGATTAGTTGGTTGATTATTTGGTTGGTTGATTGATTGGTCGGTTGATTAGTTGGTTGATTGGTTGGCCGATTGATTGGTCGGTTGATTGGTTGGTTGATTGGTCGGTTGATTAGTTGGTTGATTGGTCGGTTGATTAGTTGGTTGACTGGTCGGTTGATTAGTTGGTTGATTGGTTGGCCGATTGATTGGTCGGTTGATTAGTTGGTTGATTATTTGGTTGGTTGATTGATTGGTCGGTTGATTAGTTGGTTGATTGGTCGGTTGATTAGTTGGTTGATTGGTCGGTTGATTAGTTGGTTGATTGGTTGGCCGATTGATTGGTCGGTTGATTAGTTGGTTGATTATTTGGTTGGTTGATTGATTCGTCGGTTGATTAGTTGGTTGATTGGTCGGTTGATTAGTTGGTTGATTATTTGGTTGGTTGATTGATTGGTCGGTTGATTAGTTGGTTGATTGGTCGTTTGATTGGTCGGTTGATTGGTTGGCTGATTGATTGGTCGGTTGATTAGTTTTTTCATTGTTTAATTGGTTGATTGATTACTTGGTTAGTTGATTCATTGGTTGGTTGATTAACTGATTAATTAATAAGCC
>NC_051409.1:7042535-7042680 GCF_015228065.2 Penaeus monodon | reverse complement strand
CCTTTGCTTTTTCAGATATTTCATGTTTGGTCTTTTGTTCTATTCACTCTTTATTCGGAGTTTTTACTGATTACTTGTTTTGTTTTGTTTCTCCTCGAGAGCGACTTCTCGAAAAATAACTTTAAGTTCAAAGAGATCATTATCA
>NC_051409.1:7042073-7042193 GCF_015228065.2 Penaeus monodon | reverse complement strand
TAACTATTGAGACCGTCCTCAAAGTTTTCAAGCACGATTTTGAGATCTTTGCAAACTTATAACGAAAAAATAACAACTTTCTAAACAAAAAAGATCACACGAGAAGTAACGTTATATTCA
>NC_051409.1:7041786-7042039 GCF_015228065.2 Penaeus monodon | reverse complement strand
TTAGATTTATGTTTGATCTCGTTTTCTATAAATTATGAATTGTGTTGCAAAATAAAATTATCATCACTGTCATGTTTTACGATGATGAAGATAAAAGTGAAAATATAGTGAGAAAATGAGAGTAATGATGTTGACTCAGAATGGAATGTATAATTAGATGTGATCATGATAATTTCAATAGTTTATTATCATTAGTGTTTCTAATTATATTCAACATTGATAGCAGAAATGATTAGTGTCGTAGGGTGTTGAT
>NC_051409.1:7041261-7041468 GCF_015228065.2 Penaeus monodon | reverse complement strand
TGCCAAAAAACTGATCATTCTCCCCTTCCCCCGCCCCTCTTCCCCTTTTTCAGGTAACTTCACTTGTCTCGAGATTGTGTTTCGACTCAAACGGCGCCTCGGACATTACCTGTTCCACACCTACATCCCCACCTGCCTCATCGTCATCATGTCGGTGAGTCGGTTGAATGAGTCGGTTGGTTAAGTGAGTCGGTTGGTTGGTGAGTC
>NC_051409.1:7040599-7040732 GCF_015228065.2 Penaeus monodon | reverse complement strand
GGCTGCGTCTCGTATCCCTTAAGATCGCGACAACTCAACCCGGATTTAACACCTCGACGTCACCCTCACGCGCAGAGATATTAAACTCGGGTTGTGTTATGGAGTGTTGTGGATTTCCCCCGAGTTGCTGAAA
>NC_051409.1:7039937-7040095 GCF_015228065.2 Penaeus monodon | reverse complement strand
CCGAAATGGGCAGAAAGAAAGAAATAATAATGAACGCATAAATAGGCAAAAAGAAGAAGAAACATGAAGTTGGCAAAGACAAACATACAGACAGAAGCAAAAATAAATAGATAAATAAATAAAAATAGAAATAAAGAAAGAAAGAGAGAAAGACAGGT
>NC_051409.1:7039023-7039142 GCF_015228065.2 Penaeus monodon | reverse complement strand
ACCTCCCCCCCCCTTCCTCCTACTCCCCCAGAGAATAAGGAAAACGAAGATAAGTCACGTGATGTGTTGCCTGTCTTCTCCGGCCGATGGAGACAGAGCGAGACAGATTACAGGATTAT
>NC_051409.1:7038464-7038610 GCF_015228065.2 Penaeus monodon | reverse complement strand
GTCTGCATCTGTTAATCTACAATCTGTTTACGTATGTGCGTGTGTTCTTTCCAGTGAAATTTGCAATTGCATTGTGGTATGTTTTACGTAGTTGAAATAAATGGTCACTTTAGAAATAGTTTATTTTGTGTTGCAACTCTCGTGTG
>NC_051409.1:7037212-7037454 GCF_015228065.2 Penaeus monodon | reverse complement strand
TTTATATGCTTCTTTTGTGCAAATTATACGATACTCAGTCAGGGTGAAGAAAGTGTTATTGAATGTTACTTTTTCGAGAAACTGAGATGAAAATTAAATTATTAGTTTTATATCAGGCTATAAACTTGTTCATTTATAGAGTCGGTCTGTTTAATTAAATTATTTCCATGAGGAATTGTCAGTACATAGGATCTAATAGGATCGTTTATTTGCCTATTTATTTATTTGAGGAGGTTATACTA
>NC_051409.1:7036106-7036906 GCF_015228065.2 Penaeus monodon | reverse complement strand
GAAAAAGCAAGACACAAACAAATGTTAATTGATGAATAGACATATGGAGAGATTATTAACAGATGACTTGCCATCCATCTCTCTGTAACAGACAGGAACAGACAGACGAGTAGATAGGGTGGATAGTCAATAAGCCAAGATTTTGTTAAGCCACGATTTTGTAAGTTAGTGTTGTTGTATTTACGTTGTATCGTATCGTTGTTTTGTTTTGTTTTATTGTGTCACGTGATTAAGATGTTTGTATTCGTTATTGTAGTTTTTAGATATCTGATATCGTTTGTAATTTTATATGTTATTGATATTTTTTTATTGTAGCGAATGGATCTGTAGTAATTATACTAGGTCTGTATCCCTAGTTTTTTATATTTAATGTCGTTTGTAATTTTATATATTATTGATACTGTTAATTATAGCGAATGGGCTCTGTAGAAATTACACTAGGTCTGTATCCCTAGTTTTTAGATATTTAAGATCGTTTGTAATTTTATTTATTACTGATACTGGTAGCTGTAATTATTATACTAGGTCTGTATCCCCTTCGCCGCGATAAACATTATGGATTACATGGTTACTAAATATATTTGCCATAACAGATAGAGACGATAATAATGGAATGGAATGTAACCAAAAGAGATGAAAGAACGGAACACATGATTAAAAGAATATATGCATCTTATTTACGTAAAATATACATTACGAAGAACATCAGCAACATTGTTGTATGATTTCCAGAAGCGTTAATAACGTATGGTTGGAAATCCTATACTGTACAAGCTATTGTCCGCACTTAATGACCTGCT
>NC_051409.1:7035439-7035503 GCF_015228065.2 Penaeus monodon | reverse complement strand
GCGGGGGGTGGAAGAAGGGAAAATTAGAAAGAAAACGAAGATTAGAAAGTGAGATAAAAAAACG
>NC_051409.1:7035194-7035364 GCF_015228065.2 Penaeus monodon | reverse complement strand
AATCATACTTCATGAAATTATATCAAGGAAAACATTAAAACCGACATTACATATATTGCTATGTTAATTGTTAAATGTTCTTATCAAAGATTTATAACTCTCTCTAATGACTAATTCGTATTACATTTTTTTTTCTCTTCTGTTCTCCTCGCTTTTATTTTCTGTGTGTG
>NC_051409.1:7034808-7034984 GCF_015228065.2 Penaeus monodon | reverse complement strand
CGCAGTGGATTTCGTTCTGGATCCGGCCCGAGATCGCCCCGGCTCGTGTGACCTTAGGCGTGACCTCGCTGCTGACCTTGTCGACCCAGCACGCCAAGAGTCAAGCCGCTCTTCCTCCTGTTTCGTACATCAAGGCGATTGATGTTTTCATGTCTTCTTGTACGGTGTAAGTTGGT
>NC_051409.1:7032994-7033290 GCF_015228065.2 Penaeus monodon | reverse complement strand
TAATCCTCACCTCCCATCCTTCACCCCTACCAACCCCCCACTCCTATCCCCACCCCCCCCTACCTTTTACCCCCACCCCCTCCTATACCCTAACTCCCACACCCCCACCATTCCCATACCCCATACCCCACCCCTCCCCCGCCCCCAGCGTAACAGGTGGCCCAAGATACCGGCAATGTAGGCATAAGGGCTGCCCTGAACCCCCCCCCCCCCTCTATGTACAGCTGAGAGATTAGCGGAAGGCACGAGAGACCAGTAGGCCTGTCCGCGAGGATTTCCTTAGGCCTAGGCAACGA
>NC_051409.1:7031098-7032822 GCF_015228065.2 Penaeus monodon | reverse complement strand
CTGTGACATCTCTGAGCAGGAGCGCGCGAGTGCACCCCCCCCCCCCAACCCACCATCAATCCCTCCAACCCTTAAGGGCGATATCCCCCTTCTGCAGGTTCGTGTTCATGGCCCTTATGGAGTACGCGGTGGTCAACGTGATCCTAGGTGACGGTCCGGGAGACGACAAGAAGCCCGGGTCACAAGGTCAAAATCCCGACCCCAAGGCAGCCAAGGTCACCTACACGTCCATCAAGGTCAGTCAAGTACGTGACCTGATTTGCGTCCTTTGGGTGGGTAAATGATGAATGAATAATGATGATGCAGGTGAATCCGGTGGGCTAAATAGTGAAAATATATACATAAGGTGATAAATGTGAGTTTAAAGAGAGTAAATGCAAGTTTAAATGAATTATTGAATGTAAGCATAAATAAGATTAATGGAATTAAGCATGAATAATGTAATGACTGTAAGCATAATTAAAGTAAAAAGCTAAGCATAGAGTGAAGAATAAAAGTATAAAATAAAGCAATTTTTGCATAAGTAAAGTAATAGGCCTTTAGTAACACACCTTGATAATCAGCTGATCGAAGCGTCTAGAATCTGAAACCCAAACACGATAAGGGCGAAAATCCCATTCCCTTAACACGCGTTTCCTCCTGTGTAGGTTAATTACCCTCTAAAAGCGCCACAGGTGTTCTGGGAGTATGATCTTTATATCTTTTAGTGGAAATAACGAAACGCAACAGAATGTCCAGAGCGTCGTGGCGGAGAGCGAAGCTAAAAGATTTAATAATCATAAGGTCATTGCGAAGTTACACAGCTAAGTGACATCTCTCGCGACTCTGGTCAGGCATAGCTAGCTTGATATGACATTAGACAATGACACTGGCATTGGCACTTGCCACTGACACTGTCTCCTGACACTGGCACTGGCTACTGACGCTGACAATGGCCACTGTCACTGGCCATTGACGCTAGACAGTGACATTGGATCGCCGCTTGCATTAGTTAGTCAAGAAACCTCACTCGTGTTGCTACAGTGTTGTTTTCCGCGGTCTCTCGCTCGCTCGCAGAGGACGATAAAGAGAGAGAGAAAAAATATAGCGCCAAATAATTCTTTGCTATTTTCTTTTCTTATTTGGATTATGATGCTGGATGAAAGATGTTGATTTTTTTTATTCTCTTGCTGTCCTTTTAATGCATGTTATTATTATGATGAATTTGATGTGTTTTGATTTTTCTATTATCATTTTGTACAGATCCTAAATCTAAACACGAAACTGACACCAATAATTCGTAATAGTGTTGGTGAAAACTACAAACCATTGATGTTAACTGTTTCCGTAAATTTCGAAAAGGATAAATTAAAAAAAAAAATGCATTAACTGTTTTCGCTTTAACTATGCCATTATATTGCTATTATAACGTAAAACTACACATTCCAAGCTTTAAAAAAGAAAAGCGTCTGCCTATCTTTGCTGGTCACTGAGATAAAGTATTTTGAATGTCGCGATAAGCAAAGAACAAACAATACGAAATTGTTGTACTGTACGAATAAAGTAATAAATCAGTGACCGGATAAATGAGGAATATTAAGGCCTCATTAACTAAATGAATAAATAAACCGTCCAAGAAAGGAATAGAAGGGAAACTCAGTAATTCAAGAGAAAAAGAAGAACTTTTGGAAGATAATGCTTAAATTGCGGGAAAAGGAGGGAAACGAGCTCAATACAAATAAACT
>NC_051409.1:7030288-7031055 GCF_015228065.2 Penaeus monodon | reverse complement strand
AGCACATCGACGCTAATTGAAAACACGAAATATATAAATTTTCCAACATCTTAAATGAGACAATACACGCTCAGGTGAAAACCGCTTAATTAAGATAAATATACCCTGTTTCATGGGGGTTATTAGTGTAAGCTTCTCTTCTATTTCGTTTTGTGGACTGTAATGTTCTTGAGAATTCCGTAATTGTATTTTCGTTTGTATAAATATTTTTCTTGGTCTTATTTTCCAATTCTGGTTTAATTTGTTTTCTATTGTGCGCCTTTCTTTGTAGTATTGGTATACTAACATATCTTTATTGTATTTAATTATTAGATATATTTTAAATTTTTATCACTTGCGTTTAAGATGATCTTAATAATGATATTTTTTTTTTCTTTTTGGTTATGTCATTTATGTTCTATCTCTTCGTTTAATAAAAAAAAAGGGTCAGAGTCCAGAAAATGAGAAAGAATTTGAAATATCTACCTCTACACGCAGCGACACAGCCGACCCACCCCCTACACCCTGACCCCGAGCCGAACAGACTTGACCCGAGCTAACCAAAGCTTACCCTCTCTCTCTCTCTCTTCCCCCCCGGCAGGAAAGCGCTCGGTTCCTGACGGGCGAACCCCCACTGCCGCGCCCTGTGCCCCCGAAGACCTCGGCCCAGGAGAGGCGTGCCAGGGCCATCATGGTGGACAGAGGCTCTCGTTACCTCTTCCCGCTCTCCTTCGCCATCCTCAACTGCATCTACTGGATCACCTTCTGGAGCTACTTGTGAAGGTCTT
>NC_051409.1:7029537-7030170 GCF_015228065.2 Penaeus monodon | reverse complement strand
AACGGAGAAAAGAAATGATGGAAACGGAAACAACGATGAATAAAAATGGTACTGTTTGTGTTAACACCTGCTTTGAAAACACACGTTTATTCTCGCTCGCGTCCCCGGGAGTTTAGACTTAAGCATTTCCATCCCATCAATATCTTATATGTCATGTTGGTAACCCTGGTGAAGGAGGCAATGATAAGCATGGTAGGAAGAGATTGGTATGCCTACTCTATGCTAATTGGCTTAATTTCCTCTGCCTTTCATTCATATTCTAATTAAGGAAAGATATAAATGATATATATATGAATACATTTTTCCTTTGTTGATAGTATATGGAAATAATGGTTTAAGTTAAAAGTGATACATTATCATCCAATTTACTGTCATATATCCTTTAGAATATTTAGATGTGTGTAAGAGAGAATAAGTGTTTTCTTGGTTTTTGTATTTGTCCTCATGCCTGTGTGTTTTTGTATATAGGAAATTTATACATGTATTACTACACCCCAAAGAAAAAGGAAAACAGAGAGAGTGTAAGATTAGGTGAAGAGAGAGGCGATGAAAGGGAGAACGAGAGAATTACAGTAAGAGTGAAAAAGAGTGAAAGATTGAATGACTGAAAAAGGGAGGGAGAAAGAAAGAGAC
>NC_051409.1:7029011-7029480 GCF_015228065.2 Penaeus monodon | reverse complement strand
ATTCACTTTTGAAGCTTAGTAACATAACACAATACATTGGTGGCAGCAGTGGGATCCACAAGCCTACATCTCCGAGGAGCTCTATGCAGTTATAAGCTCAGGCATTCCCTTTCACCCCTTTCAGGCAGGTAATGCTTGTGAATAAGATAATTGAGAGCAAGGACCTAAGGAAGATTAGTTCAGGCTGAATGCTAGAGAATACGTGTATGCATAAGTGATTACATTGACTCTACAACATTAATTCTCGGCCTGAGAAAAGCGAGCTTATTCCCTAATAGATAGGCATTTTCCCTTGTTCTCTTTGTTCCACACATTTTTTTGGAAATAAACTGACTTTGAAGCCTTGTGGTTTTCATTTACCGAAAGACAAACTGAAATTTCGGGTCTTGAAATTTGACTCCACTTCCCTCCAGGTTATTCCAGAATACAATATAGTCTCAAGTTGTCTCAAACTCGAGGAACCAGAGTG
>NC_051409.1:7028740-7028954 GCF_015228065.2 Penaeus monodon | reverse complement strand
TTTTAAACATCCAATAGTGAAGAACAAAACCACTTCCTATTTAATATCCCTGAGTAACTGTTCTTTGTAAAAGTTACATATCAACAATTATGCCCCCCAAAAAAACATACCAGAGCACGGAAGACGTATGTGATGAGCATCTGTCACCTCCATCTCCATGACATGTTTTTTATTGTCGCAGGCATGCAAATTCACACATTAAACATCTTATAAA
>NC_051409.1:7028417-7028701 GCF_015228065.2 Penaeus monodon | reverse complement strand
ACATTATTCTCGTCCACAAAACGCACACATAAGTTAAATACTGAGACAAAATTTGTGTTGACAGTTGGGTTTTAGAATTATATATAAATTACAAAATGTCATTACTTCTTGCTTTGTATATGTATGTAACAAGTACTCAAAATTTCAGAGTTGGACATGTTAAAAATCTTTTAATGAATTCAGTATTACTTTTTTCCAAATAAAACGGATAAATCTGTAAAAACGTCTCATCTGAAAATAAGAGATGTTAACAAATGAAAAGAAGCAAAATGAAAAATGCCGCA
>NC_051409.1:7028179-7028372 GCF_015228065.2 Penaeus monodon | reverse complement strand
GAGACAGTGACAGAACCATTAAATACATATTATTAGGCGTGGACAATTTATCAGACAAAGGAGAGGAAATAATGCTGGGTTCGGAACCCCTAACTTGTCAGCACAACGAGGCCGCGTTCGAAACCTCCGAGGCCTCCGTTGCTCACAATGCAGCCAACTCGAATGCAAACGGTCACTATTTTATCGTAATGGG
>NC_051409.1:7027803-7028066 GCF_015228065.2 Penaeus monodon | reverse complement strand
AAGATAACAGTATCTTATAGGTACCTACAACTGTCATTGCTTTTACATACAAATGCTATTGTGACGTCATCTCATCCTGCTCGCCCAGCTGCAGCTACGGCGAGAAGGACAAGATGATTAACTCTTCCCTGACGATAAAGTCGGGGCTCCAGAAGGTCAAAACATTTTGCCCAATTTGTGAGACGAGGATTCACGAACGCATCATCAGAGTTATGTGCTCAAAGGCGGTGTGCGTGAGAGGGGAATCGGGGGAAGGGCAGTTG
>NC_051409.1:7024807-7025352 GCF_015228065.2 Penaeus monodon | reverse complement strand
TTCAGTCGTCGGGGCAGCAAAGGTCGTGGTTTTCAAGATACCGAAGTCAGGTCACGCCATGCAAAGAGGATTACTCTTATGCCCGGCTCATCTGTCTTACCTGCGAGTCACTCACGCCAAGAGGGTGACACTTATAGCAAGTAACCAACACCTGTATAACTCCACACCTGCCTCCCTTACCTGCGAGAGGCATTCACGCGAAAGGCATTAGCATCACAGCAAACACCACTTGTGAGGCTCCACATCTGTAGCAGTTATTTAAAGGTTATCATTATAACCAACACTCGAGATCTGTTGACGAACTCGATACTTAGAGAGCTCCGCCGGGTAACCGCGGTTTACCGCGACCCTGGCCAGGCCTTCTCTGGTAGCAGAGTGCCTTGCCCTTGAACACTGCCCTTGACAACTTATACCACCCCCCTCGGCGCCCGTCAGCTCACCGTTGCAAGGGTCGACTTTTTGTTCGCTTTTTTCTCCTCGACACTCTCATTTCCTGGCACTTGGAAGGACCTGCGGGGGTGACCTCCCCCTCATTCGTCCCTACA
>NC_051409.1:7023793-7024619 GCF_015228065.2 Penaeus monodon | reverse complement strand
CACTGGGGGTTCCCTGGTATCTGTCTGTCGACACCCCCACGACTGGCACATGTCAAGCTTGTGCTGGGGGGGGGGGGTGTAATCGTATGACTATATATACCAGGAATAGGTTAACCTCACTGATTGATTTTCTGTGTAACACCTTGGTAGAATGTAACCATGCCCAAGGTACGAATCAAGGCGGACGGAGGACCGTCCCCTGAAAAGAGGACGAAACTACTGAAGATTCTATGCACAAAAGATATCAAGATTGTGAAGCTACTTCCCACCTATGATGGCTATGTGGCAATCACCGACACAGACCGATGCACGAATAATGTATTTGAGGAAGATACCCGCAACACCCTTACCGATGCAGGCTTCGCCCCAGTTCTGTCACCAGAAAAAAGAGCTAAAAAGACAATCGTCCTGAAAGGCATAGATGCAGAGATTCTCAGAGAATCACCAAACGCCATTGCAACGGAAATAATGAAATCGGCCCCATTTGCAAAAGTAGATGATGTGTATATCATGGAGAAGCCGCATATCATCAAGGTCCGACTTAGGACAAAATCAAGGAAAATGGCCTGCGCCTCTTCTGGTTCTCCATCCCACCCCGGAATATCGAGTACGAGCGGTACACCAATGTGCCTCAATGCATGGTGTGCTACTCGTACACACACACAAAGGCCACTTGCCCTGATAAAACCAAGAAAATCTGCAGTGAATGTGCCGAAGAGGGGCACATCTTCAGAGAATGCCCAAACAAAACAAAACCAAAATGCATCAACTGTGGAGAGAATCACAGAGCACTGTCAGGAAAATGTATCACCAGGAAGGAGGTGAT
>NC_051409.1:7023493-7023744 GCF_015228065.2 Penaeus monodon | reverse complement strand
CTCCCATACAGTATGGTAGCAAAAAAAGCAGTGGACGCAGCAATAGAGCGAACAACCCCGAAACAAATACTAGCACTCCCTAATGACCTCTCTGTTAAAGTGCTGGTTGTACTAATTAATGCGCACTTAGCCAACCTGGCCAGACCTGGGACCTATGCAGAGGAGGTCAAGAAAGGACTCAAGACGGCAAAACTACCTGAAGTCGATTTACCTAATGATGTGGACTCGGGTGCGATCTTTCAGATCATCCC
>NC_051409.1:7022226-7023412 GCF_015228065.2 Penaeus monodon | reverse complement strand
GATGGAAACCAACGAGGACGAACTCTCTGTCCGCCCTAAAATACGCCACCATTCTATATCCACGGCAAGCACCACAAGTATACAGTCCCACGTCCAAGCCTTAGAAACTGCCGTATCAACAATGGACAACGATAAGGCCGATCAAGAGGAAGAGCTCGAAATAAATACAGCAGATCCTCCAGATGACAGCAAAGAACAAAGAAAAACGAAACCGGTCACCAAACTTCTGTATGGGGGGATCCCAGCTGACCCAAAAGATATTGGGTTACAAATTTACGCGCATGACCCCAAAAAATATATAAATTTTGACAAAATAATGATCGGAAAAGAAATAAAAGCTGGCAACCTCAAATTCACCTTCACTAACCGTAACTTCAGAAACCGAGAGGAAAAAATCAAACGACATCTCGAAGCTGGTTCAATAGAGGTAAATGGAAGTATGATCATAGGGAGGCACAAGCTGAAAGGCATAAGAAATGAGTTCGCAGATACGCAGCAACCAACAGCTAAAACTGCAAAATGATGAGTATAAAAGTAATACAACATAATGTCCTTCACTGGCAAACAAGAAAAAACGAACTCTGCAATACATACACTCATCATAACCCAGACATTATCCTCATAAATAGCCATGGACTAGCAGACAATGAAAGGTTAAAGATCTTTCCCTTCAACATATATCAACGAAACAAGTCAGGGGATAGCCCTGACGGAGTAGCCATTGCAATTAAACGCGGAACACGCCATCGCATCCTAGATAATTTTGACCAGGAGTTCCTGGCAGTTGAAATAGAAACTTCTAGGGGCCCCATAGTTGTGGCTACATGCTACTTACCGCCTCGTCGCCCTTTTCTACCTTACCATGACATAATCCGGTTACTTCGACTACAAATGCCAGTGTACCTGCTAGGGAACCTGAAAGCTAGACACAGGACTCTGGGGCACGCTGACAACAACAACGTCGGCACCAGTATATCCAAGCTAACGTCAGATGGCCGCCTTAACCACCTAGGCCCGGACTTCCCTACGCTAATACGCCGTAACTCGGCGACAGGTCCAGACATGGTGTTTAGTAATAGATACGGATACCTCAATTTTCGTATCACACCGGGCAGTATCACCACCAGTGACCACCTACCAATCATCTTCACATTATCAGTCAACCCAATCCTCATTCCAACAGTCC
>NC_051409.1:7021520-7022192 GCF_015228065.2 Penaeus monodon | reverse complement strand
GTACAAACAGCTCCTAAAGGATAAACCAGCACACAAGTTAGACGGTAAACCCATTGCTGAGATCGACCACGAAACAAATAGATGGTTTGAAGACATCATCGAAGCTAAAGAAATCAGCATTCCTATAACAACATACAGAACCATCCCCCATCCAGCTAGCTCCATGGAGCTCCAACTTCTTCAAGCCCTCTATAGGGGTATAAAAGAACTGGCTAATATAAGAGGATGGTGTCAAGAACTCCGTCGCCAATACGTCATCGTAAGGGTCTGACTTACGGAAACCTGCAGAGTCCTTCAGAACACCAAATGGGCTAGCCTCACCACCAAACTCTCAAATATGAGAGACCCAAAAGATTTCTGGCGGCAACTGAAAACTCTGATGGGAAATGAAACCAGATACAGCCCATACCTCTATGACCACCAGGGCAATAAGGTGAACCCAGAGGCTGACAAAGAGGCCATTCACCGTACATATTGGAGAAACATCTTTCATATTTCCGACGACGACAATCTCCTCTTCGACGAGGAGACAGAAGAAAGAATAACAGAGGAAATAGCCCTGCAGACAAACCAACTAACCCCAGACCCCTTAGTAAACCTGGAAAATCTCTCAATAGAAGAAACCCCTGATCGCCCCATTCACTATTATTGATCTAAACTATGTGATAAGAG
>NC_051409.1:7020949-7021072 GCF_015228065.2 Penaeus monodon | reverse complement strand
ACGACATCGGCTTCTCCATTTAGACCTTCCCTATCCAATAACAAAAATACTCTCAAACTTTCTCTTGGAAAGGAAGGCCAAATTGAGAGTAGATCATTATATAGGCCGGGAATTCATGGTTGA
>NC_051409.1:7020347-7020448 GCF_015228065.2 Penaeus monodon | reverse complement strand
TGCGCCAACATCATGGGAAAGGCTACAGGCCATACAAAACAAATCCATCCTATGGATTAAAGGCATAAGATGGCCAAACCCCCGTCCTTCCATCAGAGAAT
>NC_051409.1:7018685-7018914 GCF_015228065.2 Penaeus monodon | reverse complement strand
CTATATATACTTGTACATGCTTTGCCCTAAGGTAACCTTAGCTTTATTTCAAAGGTTTGATGCAAAATACACAAAACTAAACAGAAATATATAGTACTCAAATCACTATTTACATTTTAAGATAAGTTAACCTATATTTAGCCCAAAATACATGCCTTCTGCTGTTTGATATAATAACACAAACCCCCACACCCACCTTTCGCGAGCCTCCCACCACACTCCAACCCCC
>NC_051409.1:7010749-7010886 GCF_015228065.2 Penaeus monodon | reverse complement strand
TATAGAGAGCTAGATGAGCTGAGATTCGCGAGTCAGCTAGAGCTTCTATCTCCCTATAGTCGCGCCAGATGATCTATCTCTATCGGCGCCCTATCTCTATCTCCAGAGAGAGAGAGCGATCGCACTCGGACGTATAT
>NC_051409.1:7010261-7010374 GCF_015228065.2 Penaeus monodon | reverse complement strand
ACAAGGTGCAAGAGAAGAAGAGCTCTCATCTAGATACTCGCTCGCATAGCGTACGACGAGCTCCTAGCGATAGCTCTATAGAGAGCGCTAGATAGACACTGAGCAGCGATCGA
>NC_051409.1:7008201-7009399 GCF_015228065.2 Penaeus monodon | reverse complement strand
GAGAGAGAGTAGAGAGAGCCATAAATTCTTCCCGATTTCCTACCCAAACCCAATAGTGTCATACAAAACAAATATAGCCTGAAAATCCCTGTCAAGAAACAGTGACTGAAGCAGGAAAGAACAAAGAGCCCTCCTTTGGGCAAGCCAAACTCACTTGAAATGGATTTCTTCCTCGCTTCATTCTTCTCTCCCTTCCGTTTCTTGATTCCAGGCCCTTCCCTTGTGGCAATCGCTATCTTAGAGCAGCCCGCTTTGCCCCGGGCCCCAGGATTTGT
Organism: Penaeus monodon; assembly: GCF_015228065.2. Classification (NCBI taxonomy): domain Eukaryota; kingdom Metazoa; phylum Arthropoda; class Malacostraca; order Decapoda; family Penaeidae; genus Penaeus; species Penaeus monodon. Next base: position 7,009,124 of record NC_051409.1, on the reverse strand, counting down.
GCAAGGGCGTAACGGGCACCATACGTGCTTCTTTTTTGCGACCTTTGCGCTGGCCCTTTCATGCGTCAGAGTTTTCCTCACACGCATGTGGAAATCTCCAGGCTTGATCCAGCCCGGGGAAGTGGGTGATGGCTGCGCCACCATCCATTATGGATCCTCTAGGAATCGTTTTGTTTTCTGTCGTAATTCCTCATTCACTCAAACAAGGTACCTGTCTTCTATAGAATAAGGAAAACATAATCAGCTCTCTCTTTCTCTGTAAAGTTTTAAAGTGTCATCATCTCCTTCCAAAGTATCACTACTGGGCAGCAGCTTGATTATTTAAAAATCTGCATAAAGACAGAACTGAATGCAACTGATAAAACAACTTTGCAAAAGCAATGTGAAAGGAACTTGCATTTTTCATTGCAACATTTTTTAGCAAAATGCATAGACCATCAACTGACAAAAAAAAAACATTAACCCTTTTTTATCCAAAAGGTTTTTAAAAATATCATGAGGAAATATCCCTCATCTTTACCCGCTTATTCACAACCATTTTTAAAATCTTACAATCATGCTATTTACAAACATTTTTTTTGAGGCCCAAAACAGCACCTTTAGGCTTTATGAATGTGCAGTCCAACTTATTGCTCTATCAAAATCTTTTATTTATTTCCCGGTGATATGTCTTTTTACACTAGGTTTACAATTATTTTTTCAGGGTTTTTTGTTCAATGGCAGATATGATTTTTAATGAGGTTTTCAGCGTTCCATAGACTTTGATTTTATTCAAATAACATGCATGGTTGAGAATAATTTCGGTCTTTTGTGGAAATCGTTTCGTTTCCCCTTTTGGTTTTGGAAGATAACAGTTTTCAATCGCAAGTTCTGTTCTTCCGTATAAACTATAACTACTTGATTTCTTAATTCTTTACAACTTT
>NC_051409.1:7007346-7008137 GCF_015228065.2 Penaeus monodon | reverse complement strand
GAGAGATCAAATCAGCAAATAATTTATTTTCACACGATAGATGGAGAGGAATAATTCTAATCTACTAACAATTTAATATCATGCAAACGAAGTTCTGGGAGAAAAACTCTTTTTTTTTAACAAACTCCCCCCCAAAAATAAAATTCAATCAATTTCTCGTTTTTTTCTCCATCTTCATCTCCTCTTCTCCGAGACGAAATAAACATTCCCCTCCTAAGCCAACATTCCACAACTTACAAGAGGCCAGTATACTCTATAAATACCTCAACCAAGACGAATTGTTCCTTAAAAAAAAAAAACACTGCCTCACGGGGACAAAACTCTTGAATCCCAGTCTCTCATCTTGTTTAGACAATGGACGTCAACAAGAAAGGCCGCACTTATCCCTCCCCTTCTGCCCCCCCCCCCCCCTGTCAAACCGGGAAATGATTTGCTTATTTTTATTTTAATAATTGAAGAAAAACGAACCTTCTATATAATCATTGTGATCATATATAATGTTTCCTACTTGAGTTTATTATGTAGAGAGGAGTTATGATTTATATCTAGATCTTTTTAATGTTGATACGAAAATAAACACATTCTTGTAGAATCTGTATTTTTGTATCTTTTTTATTATTTCAGGGGAATTCATGGGGGGAACCACGGGGAAACAAACGTTTGTAATGTTTAATGGGTAAAAAGAAAATCATATATTTCTCTATGTTAAATTTGTATGAGTATACGATTTGTTCATGTAAAAACTCAGTGACTATGATTATTAGCAGTGAGCTCGTTATCCTTCGGTTCAA
>NC_051409.1:7001252-7001478 GCF_015228065.2 Penaeus monodon | reverse complement strand
TCGTAAAAAATAAAACCGCTCATGCAGGGGGGTGGAGTGTTGTGGGAGGCTCGCGAAAGGTGGGGGTGGGGGGTTTTGTGTTATCATATCAAACAGCAAGAAGTGCATGTTATTTTGGGCTAATATAGGTTAACTTTATCTTTTAACATGTAAATAGATATTTGAGTAATATATTATTTCTGTTTAGTTTTGTGTATTTTTGTCATCAAACCTTTGAAATAAAACT
>NC_051409.1:7000632-7000835 GCF_015228065.2 Penaeus monodon | reverse complement strand
TTTGCCCTAAGGTAACCTTTATGTTTATTTCAAAGGTTTGATGACAAAAATAAACAAAACTAAACAGAAATAATATATTACTCAAATATCTATTTACATGTTAAAAGATAAGTTAACCTATATTAGCCCAAAATAACATGCACTTTTTGTGTTTGATTGATAACACAAAACCCCCACCCCCACCTTTCGCGAGCCTCCCACAA
>NC_051409.1:6992764-6994407 GCF_015228065.2 Penaeus monodon | reverse complement strand
AACAATGATTGAACCGAAGGATAACGAGCTCACTGCTAATAATCATAGTCACTGAGTTTTTACATGAAAAAAATCGTATACTCATACAAAAATTTAACATAGAGAAAATTATGATTTTCTTTTTACCCCTTAAACATTACAAACGTTTGTTCCCGTGGTTCCCCCCATTTAATTCCCTGAAATAATAAAAAAGATACAAGAATGTGTTTATTTTCGTATCAACATTAAAAAGATCTAGATATAAATCATAACTCCTCTGTACATAATAAACTCAAGCAGGAAACATTATATATGATCACAATGATTATATAGCAGGTTCGTTTTCTTCATTATTAAAATAAAAATAAGTCAAATTTCCCGTTTTCCAGGGGGGGGGGAGGCCTGTGACGTCATTGTAAACAAGAGAGACTGGGATTCAAGAGTTTTGTTTCCCCCGTGAGCAGTTTTTTTAAAGGAAATTCGTCTTGGTTGAGTTATTATAGAGTACTGCGCCTCCTGTAAGTTGTGGAATGTTGGCTTAGGAATGTTATTTCGTCTCGGAGATGGAGAAAAACGAGAAATTGATTGAATTTTTTGGGGGGGAGTTAAAGTTTTTCTCAGAACTTCGTGCGTGATTAAATTGTTAGAATTATCCTCTATCGTGAATTATTTTGCTGATGGATCTCTCTTTTTTAAAGTAAAGAATAAGAATCAAGTAGTTTATAAGGAAATGAACAGAACTTGCGATGAAAACTGATATCTCAAAACCAAAAGGAAACGAAACGATTTCCAAAGACCGAAATTATTCAACATGTTATTTGAATAAAATCAAGTCTATGAAGCGAAACCTATAAAATCATATCATGCCATTGACAAAAAACCCAGAAAAATAATGTACTAGTATAAACATATCCACGGAAATGAAAAGATTTGTAGAGCAATAAGTGGACTTCCTAAAGGTGCTGTTTTGGGCCTCAAAATGTTTGTAATAGAATTATTGTAAGATTAAATGGTTGTGAATAAGGTAAAGATGAGGATATTTCCTATGATATTTTTAAAACCTTTTGATAAAAAAGGGTTATTTTTTCAGTTGATTGTCTATTCATTTGTAAAATGTTGCAATGAAAATGCAAGTTCCTTTCACATGCTTTGCAAGTGTTTTATCAGTGCATTCAGTTCTGTCTTTATGCAGATTTTTCAAATAATCAAGCTGCTGCCAGTAGTGATATCTTGAAGGATGAAACTTTAAACTTTACAGATAAAGAGCTTGATTATGTTTTCCCTTATTCTATATACTACTGTACCTGTGTTTTAGTAATTACGACATAAAACAAACTTTCCAGGATCCATAATGGATGCGCAGCCATCACCCACTTCCCCGGGCTGGATCAAGCCTGGAGATGTCATGCGTGTGAGGAAACTGAAGGCCAAGCGCAAGGCTCTGCAAGCACGTATGAGTGCCCTTACGCCCTTGCAAATCCTGGCCCCGGCAAAGGGGCTCAGCGATGCCACAGAAGGCCGTGGAATCAAGAGAAGAAATCCATTCAAGTGAGTTTGGCAAAGGGGGCTCTGTTCTGCTTCAGTCACATGTTTCTTGACAGGATTTTCATGCTATATTTGTTTTGTATGAACTATTGGGTAGGAAATCTTGGAAGAATTTATGG
>NC_051409.1:6990055-6990778 GCF_015228065.2 Penaeus monodon | reverse complement strand
GCACCAGATGTTCCCCCAACAAGAAGCAACGAGCGGAAGAAGACGGTGACCTGGAGATAACGAGCGACGCATCCCTCTTTCGGATGCTGAGTCCGTCTGCGCCTAAGCAGAAGGCGTCTTCACAGCAGGTCTACAGTTTCTCCAACATCCTCAAGTTGCAACAGCAGGAGGAACTCTCACTCGAGGTAAGACTCCTCTGGTGGTTTTTGATATTGAGAAAGAGGATGGTTGGCCCAATTTTTAGATCTGAAATAGATTTATGAAGATAGAAGGTATTACTGACTTTTAGAGACACGCGAATAGCTGTGTTAGAAAAATGTCCATTCGGTATATCTCTCTGTGTCAGTGTGCATATGTATATGTTATTGATATGCTATATACATGCCTTATTTATTCATTTGTAAATTTATGTAAAAAAACATTATTCCTGTTTATTTAGTTTTCAAATAGTTGATAATTGATTTACCAATGTTACCCAAATTTTTCATATTACTCGATCTGATTTTCTACTCTTTTTCAGCTTTATTGATCACTCATGTTCTTTCTGTGTTTTTTGCACCCCTCACTCTTTCCCCTTTTATAACAGACAGAAGAAGTTCCTTCTGTGACGTGGACAGAGCAGCTGGCAGTCGACTGGAGCCTCAAGAGCAGAGTGCGATTCAAGTCAACCAAGCCCCTCCCATGGAAACACAACTTTAAGGTTTGTAAATCATGTGTGGTGTT
>NC_051409.1:6989850-6989960 GCF_015228065.2 Penaeus monodon | reverse complement strand
TTTCTTTTCTTTTGTATGTTTTTGATTTTAGGATGCCAGTTGGGTGGACAGCAGAACTTACGAATTTACAAAATTGATATTCACAAGTTTTGAAGATATAGTGTGTGTAA
>NC_051409.1:6989253-6989730 GCF_015228065.2 Penaeus monodon | reverse complement strand
GAACTAACTTGACATCTCTCCACAGACATCAGAGGAAGCCTCAGGGACAACAGGCTTTGTACGCTGCTTGAACTCCACATCAGACAACAGCGAAGACAGAACCCTTGACACATCGCCAAATGCCCAGTTCTATCAGTGTTGCCTCATCTGGCAGTACCCCAGTCTGCCCTGGCTCCAGCTCTTTCCCCGAGACAACCTGAAGGCTACGACACAAACGGGACTCTTCGGCACTGACAAGAAACTGGGAGACGCAATTCATGCCGAGTGGTGAGAAAGTGCACCTCCTTGGGAAACCTTTAGGGACAATGATTTGCTTTAGGCTGGCTGACTCTGGTTCTAGACTTAGAGCAGTATTGTTCATGGGGAATGTATTCAAGTGATGGGAGCTATTGCATATGGGTAACGACTGATGTATCACTGTTAGGATAGAATCTCTGAATGGGGTGCATGCCAAGTATAATGGCTGTACACTATACA
>NC_051409.1:6988850-6989216 GCF_015228065.2 Penaeus monodon | reverse complement strand
ATATTTTTCTTTTTCTTTCTTTACTATAGTTTTTTGTGCTAGCATTCATAATGATAGTAATGTTATTAGAAAAAGTAACTTGTCTCAAAAATTCAATGAATGGGGCAAATGAGTAACTAACTCCTTTACGAATTGATGCTTATGGCCATACACTTAATAGAAAAAAACTACAATGGAGAGTGCATGTGCCTGGCAATAAAGGGTATATGGGAATCAAGTCTCAGCAGTTAAATCTTTAATGCAGAGGCAGATACTAAAAAAATTTATAATTTTTTTTCATAGAAATTAGTGCAGTTATTGATTTAACTAATATATATGCCATGTCACCCCATTTTACGTAAAGAAAAAACTGTCTCAACTCAACAG
>NC_051409.1:6988697-6988770 GCF_015228065.2 Penaeus monodon | reverse complement strand
TGACGTGTGAACTGACTGATGAAACACTAGTAGATTAGTGTTGTAATTGTTATATCATATTGGATATTGTATT
>NC_051409.1:6987352-6988187 GCF_015228065.2 Penaeus monodon | reverse complement strand
TATGTGATTTGATTGCCATGACGCAACCAAATCCCATAGAATAAGTTGTATAAACAATGTGTATAGGCATGTTCTACTGTAGTTAATTTGGTTATTGGCATGAATGGTATTGGAAGAATCCTTTGAGCTCTTGCTTTGTGAATTGGAATGAGGGTACAATCATTTTTCAGAAAAAAAAAAAAAATAAATGATAGTATCTTTTCATATAAATACTATATTTGGTATACTTTGCTGTTCATGACCAAGAATGCCCTACATTTTTCATACTGTAAAGAAAATCCCCTTTCTTTCCAAAGTAAATGCAATTGCTTTTAAGTGGAAAAAAATATCACTTTGAGTTATAACTGTATGAACAGTTCCCTGCTTGATCCACAGTTATTTTTCACTTGATTTGTATCACCGTTACTCATCAGTACAAGTAATAATCAGAAGTTACTAATGATTAACTGGAAGGAGACAGGGAGTGGCAGTAAGCCTAGGAAAAGAGTAGACAGTGGCTGGGAAGTGGCTAGGGTGGTACCATTTCGTGTGAGCCGCTGGTTTCCTTGCTGTTTTTTCTACCCGCGTCTTTGACTTACCAAAGGTTTTCCTACTGCTGCATCGCTAATGGGTCCCTCTCGCTCCTATCTGTTCTCCCTTCCTCTGTTTCCAAAGGCCAGAGGTGTTCAGGCTGGGGTGCCATGCTGTCATACGATACACATGTCCAATACTAAGTATTCAGCATGGGAAAATGGACCAAATATATACTGTGAAAACTTGAGGTCTCCATTACACAGCTATCCTTCCCAGATATGTTCCACTGCCTGCCACAGATTTAACGTCTTGGATCTAGATA
>NC_051409.1:6987104-6987241 GCF_015228065.2 Penaeus monodon | reverse complement strand
ATGTGTAGTGAGCTGACGCCTCAGCTTCCTACTTGCCGCTCTCGCCCCTGTGTCAGGCTGCATAAGACTTCATAACATCCCTCCCCCCTCCCCCCGACAATCCTTGGCGCCTGGCCGTGGTGAACAAACGAAAAATA
>NC_051409.1:6986801-6986879 GCF_015228065.2 Penaeus monodon | reverse complement strand
CGTAATTTTATTTCCTTTTATACTTAAAATCATGTGTATATTTTACGTCCTTTATATGATTATGAGAAATGTCATGTA
>NC_051409.1:6984059-6985791 GCF_015228065.2 Penaeus monodon | reverse complement strand
CAGCACAGCTCTATTCCTCGTAGAGTTGGCCCCTTCTCTGAACTGCCCCAAGAGCTCAGAAGCGAGGTCACCTCGGAAGGCCTTCTGTGATTCCTCCAATCCCAGGGCACGATGGACAGCCCAGGCATTGACAATGGCCATGTTGTAGAGGAAAAAGTAGACCTTCCTGTACAATTTTCATGCTGACGTAACCTTTTACTACCAACAGCTTGTCCCCATTTATTGCAGCGGTATGTTGTAGACAACAGGGTGAAGTTGCTGTGGTCCTTCCATATCAAGGCCAGCATGCCCGTCTTGCTACTGCTGTAATCAACATCGCCCTTCCTCCTCACTACGAGGTCCTTGGGCATGAACTTCCCGCTCAGCCAGGCTGTCCCTACCGCATTAGTCCTGTGTGACTGCAGCAGGATGTATACCAGTTATCCACAAATAACTTGTACCCTTTACCAAGGAAGCAGCCAAACTTCATCAGGTGCAGCACCACTTTCGTGGACGAGGGCATGTCGCCACGGTCCTTCCTAGTGTACACTTTAAAGCAAGAGGTGTACCTTACAGCTGGGCCGGTACTGGCACAAAGCTTATAGACTGATCGGAACGAGTCATTAAGGGAGTCTACAACTGGTCAGAGCTTCCACATCCTGTCGTCTGGGAGTGGAACTCCTTCCTCCAAGTGGGAGAAATGGAAGTGAGTCGTCAACTGGTCAAACCGATCCCCTGTCATGACCACGGCAAAGAGTTGGTTGACCAGAAGTTGCGATAATTGGAAAGTTTCCAAACTCTCATTATCACATGGATCCCAAGGTATGCCATGATCTCCTGCCTGGACGTGGGCATCCACTTCCTCATGTGAGGAGAGGCGGCAGGAGGGTGGGCGACCGCATACCTGTGGGAGTGGAAAAGGAAAACAAGTAATACATTCTGGCTGCTCAATGCAAGATATATATATAAAAATAGAAAGAACACAAAAGCAATAAATTACCAGTTGGTCTCCTCAATAATGTGATCAAGGAGATCTTCCGTGAAGAAACATGAACAGATCTCCTATGGCGTACTGGAAACATCCAGTGTCACCTTTACGCCTGGGTTGCCTCGAAACCCATGGCGGAAGGGGACGTTGTCTTTCCTCCTCCATACAAACCTCATGGTCCCTGGAGCATTCACGGACCTGAGCTTTTCCACACACATGGATAGTGGTTCATCACTATCCATTGTTGTGTCCATTTGCTTGATGTAGTCCAGGTCCTCGTCTGAACTTACGAACTTAGGGTCTTGTTCTTCTTTTAATCTACCTGAGAGCCAATCATCCCCACTCTTCTCAGAGTAGTAATCAAAAAAGGTGGATCGTCGGGAAGAGCGGGGAGAAGACGATCGGCACAAAAGGTGTCGCTGAAGCACCTTCGAAGGAGGCACCTAAGAGGTAGATGGTTGACGGTCATCAACCTCAGAGCAGGAGGAGTTTCTGAACGTGCTTGCAGGTCAAGGCATTGCGAAAGCGAGTAAAGAATGAGGTGCAAGCACCTCCATATATACGGGAAAATTCCCGTGCTTCGACCTGCGGGGAAAAGTGGAAACAACAGTAGCCAATAAAGCGAAAGCAACATGGATCACATGTCACATAAAGTGACCAATCACATCATTGCCTGTGTACTGACGTGTGACGTCATTTACGTCATGAAGTAGGAAGTAAAGTGACATCACTTCCTCTGTGCGAGTGCGTATGTTTGTCCACGCA
>NC_051409.1:6983230-6983406 GCF_015228065.2 Penaeus monodon | reverse complement strand
TACATTACGTCTCATGGGTCTCATGAGTACATTACATCTCATGGGTGAGATGGGAGGGAAGGACAGCATCACACATATGAGACACCCAGCAATGAGCCACTTTCTGGGCGTCACATCGGTGTGACACCCGGCCTGAGTGGGTTAAGGATCATAAATTATATCATTGTGCATGTGTC
>NC_051409.1:6983066-6983183 GCF_015228065.2 Penaeus monodon | reverse complement strand
CTGTTGCTTTAGACCTTCTCTTTTTATAGATGGAACTACAATAATCTTGCTCCGTTCCAGATATTGAATTTGAAATGCCCTTCCACAACAACGGCACGAAGAATGGACAGGAGCCTC
>NC_051409.1:6982866-6983015 GCF_015228065.2 Penaeus monodon | reverse complement strand
CCACTTCCTGGCTAGAAAATCTTGGGGTCGAAACCTCGCAGTTCCCCAATTTGAACCCCAATCGTGTGAAATTGTGAGTGCTAAGGGCGGTTCCTTTTTGTAGGGTAGTAAGAGAAAGTGGCTTTCTCTGTATGTACAATGTTTTGTTA
>NC_051409.1:6981678-6982731 GCF_015228065.2 Penaeus monodon | reverse complement strand
CATAAACTGAGTGGGAAGGATCCTTATAAAGATATAAGCTTTTTCTCTCTTGTTGCACCATTTCTTGCCACTAATTTGTGTTTTGTCTTTAGATTAAGGTAAGTTATTCTTATTTAAAGATATGCAAGCAAAGATAGGGCAATCCAGACATAAATTTGACAAATTGTAAAAGGCTGTTTGCATCTCTTGTGCAGGGAAAGAGAAAAGTTCAAGAATGTAGACAAGACTGCAGCATCCCTGGTGTATGTAGAGGGCATGGAGACCCAGGGCCTCATTAACTTCCTCTTGAACAGCCGCAGTTGTGTGGGTACCACAGGACTCCTGGCCGGAGTGCCACCCACTCTCCTATCCCCTGTGGCCTTCCAGGGCAGCACACTGAAGACACTCAAGGTAGCCCTCCTTTGAAGTGTTGTATGTAACAGCTATAATACAAATGCTCATACAGTATAACTGTGTATATATAATATGATATAATAAGTTGTGTGATATATCTGTAATATATTTAGTGTGAATAGATGACTGTCTTTATCTTAGTTAATTATTGTATTCTAGGCCAAAGGAAGTGTGATCCGGCAGGAGGGTGACATGCACCATAGCATGGAGGTGTCAGGCCCCATCCTGCCACACACTGTGCATCAGCTGTGCTCCCTCCTCTCCCTAGCGACAGACAGCTACACCCTCTCACTCGTTCCTGTTCCATCCACACTCCCCTTCTCGCAGCACAGCCACCATGATGCGACTGCAGCTCCTCAGGTCGGTCAATTCAAGATTGGTCGGTGGTGAAAAGTAAGGCCATCATATGCTCACAGAACTAAGATTTTATCTGGTACACGTGTTTCCCACCATCAAATCCATCTCGTCTGTCACCTTCCATTGTTGTCCCTCTGTGAATTCTGCTATTAACAAATGCATAATCTCTTAGGTAAACTGATCATTATGATAATTTCATTAGTTCTGTTTGTCCACCATCTATTTCGTGGCCCCTTTTGATCAATGTCACATCTTAGGCATCCTTACCATCAGTTTTTTAAAAGTAATGAACATTTCCTTAAA
>NC_051409.1:6981420-6981650 GCF_015228065.2 Penaeus monodon | reverse complement strand
GTTCATAGAAGCACTAACCCTTCTTGATTTCTCATAGGCTTTTGCACAAGAGGGCCTGGTGGACTGTGGGTTCGATGCCAGCGTGCGCTCCCTCATATGCACACCACGTAGAGCAGAACAAGAGGAGACAGACTTGCCGTCAACATACCGTGAAGTTACATACAAAGATAAGAAGTTCACGTGGACTGACAAATTACAATGAGAGTGACGTTAGGCTTCATTTTGTACAA
>NC_051409.1:6980721-6981330 GCF_015228065.2 Penaeus monodon | reverse complement strand
AGAAAAACTTTAAACCCAGTGAAGATTTGTGTGAGTGACATAAAAAAAATATATAATAATGAAGTTTTTATTGACAAGTGACTTTACAGAAAAACTTTGAAGTACTGACAAATCTTTAGCATATAAGAGAAAGGCAGAAATTTTTCAAAGGAAAATATTTTTTTTTAGATATTTGTGTAGTCTTTAACCTTTTTTGAGAAAAAAAAATATATATATGATTTTTATTGAAAGTTGACTTCCTCATGAAAACTTGTGAATACGACGTCCTTTCAGTTAAGAAATGCAGTATTTTTAAGGATTATATTCTTTGTTTCTCTTGAGTTCCTGATGTTTTACTATTTTTTTTAGAGAATCATATTTATAGATTTTTCTTTATAGAAAATCTGCCTATGTTTATTCTAATGTAAACTGTTCTTTATGTACAAAGTTTTCCTTTATCTGTCAACTGAGGTTAACACGATTGTATGTTAAATTTTGTTTAATTAGCATATATATAGAGTTATATCCATAATAACACCATAATAAGAAAATTAACGTAACCTTTTAATACGTCAAGAGTTCTCACCAACTACCCATATTATGTATAAGATTTGAAGTCTATAACATCAT
>NC_051409.1:6979827-6980331 GCF_015228065.2 Penaeus monodon | reverse complement strand
AGATAGTTATGAATGCATATAAACCATAGCTTGATGTATTTCTCATTATCAGGAATGATGATAAATACACAAATTACAAAATATATATGATTAGATAGCTCCTTACCACAAAATGTTTAACATTTAACATTCAGCAGTAATACACACAACAGAATATATATGCATTAAATAATATTTAACTTCACTTTTGAAGTGTTATGACAAGGTGCAGCTTAATTACACTTATAATTTTGGTAAGCAAAGAAGGTATCGAGGCCATAGAAGACGGAGTTGATGAGACACATGGAGCCGACGGCTTTTCCCGAATCGGCCACTGGGGAAGACCTTCCGGGCTGGACGCTGTAGGTGTGGATGGTGATCCCTCCTAGCACCACCATTAGGGCCGCCAGAGTGAAGTTCACTTTCGTCTCCTGGATTGTGGAGAAGAGGAACTCAATATGGATGAAATCAGGGCCAAAGTTTGGTTTGTGACATAGAGGGGTTGTATAGATCAATGGTGTTGTG
>NC_051409.1:6979428-6979754 GCF_015228065.2 Penaeus monodon | reverse complement strand
GAAGTTTTTACATTACTGACCATCTACAAATGTGTTATTACTTATAACTATACCTTGAAAACGATATATTGAATGATATTCAGCATTGAAATGGATAACATTATTGAAGAGTGCAAAACTAGCACAATGTTCCAAATAACACTAAATAGATTTGTCAAATGAGTATAATGCAACAGAATCTCTGACTATTTGCAGCAAGTTGCATTACCCATTGAAGTCCTTTCATGTAACCTAGTTTACAAACCCCAGTGAAAATTGCAGAAGGAGGTGGGTGAAGATCGCAAAGAACCAATTAAAAACCATATTCTTATAATAAACCCTCTCAA
>NC_051409.1:6978994-6979365 GCF_015228065.2 Penaeus monodon | reverse complement strand
CACTCTCCTTGATAAGCAAAAAATAGAAAGACAAATGACGCACAAAAAGCACTTTCTGCATCTGCTGGCCACCCAACAGGAGAGTCGCGAGGAGGAGCAGACTCACGACCAGCGAGGCTATCAGGGTCCCTCCGCCAAAGAAGTCGAGGCTCTCACTCCCAAAGCCGAGCCCTGGGATGCCCTGGGAGATGCTGAGGGCTAGGATGGTCATAGCCTGGAGGGTGAAAGGCAAGGAGGAAGCGTGTTAGGATAGAGGATGAGGATAGAGGATGTCATAGAGGGTGAAAGGCGAGGAGGAGGCGTGTTAGGCAGTCAGTGCAAAGTTGTGTCATTTCTATTGTTGTTGTATTGAGAGAGTGAATTGTGATTAA
>NC_051409.1:6978370-6978523 GCF_015228065.2 Penaeus monodon | reverse complement strand
AATTTCACACATTCTGTCTATTCCGAGGTCGTCCGAGTAGATAAAATGTGAACGGTTATAATTGTTTATTGCAGTTGCTTGGGTTTTACGAGAGATTTATGCAACAATGGACGCGGAAGATTATATTGCGTTTGTTGCACTATGTTGCTTGTG
>NC_051409.1:6977283-6977383 GCF_015228065.2 Penaeus monodon | reverse complement strand
CGTCTTCGTTGTTTATTTTTGTTCTCTCTTTCTCTTCTCCCCTTTTCGTTCCGTTTGGGTCTCCCCCCCCACCCCCCACCCGTTATTTCTTAATATCTGT
>NC_051409.1:6976830-6977017 GCF_015228065.2 Penaeus monodon | reverse complement strand
ATTTTTTTTCTCTTTCTCTCTCCCCATTCCGTTCCCTTTGACTCACCGTCTCGCAAAGCTTGAGGAATCCCGAAGGAGTGAGAAGGACCTGCGTGTCCAAGCTAGGAAATGCCATGGGGTATGGGAGGTTTTCTTGTGTTTTCTTGTATTTATTCTGTTTCGAGTTTTCAGGGGGGGGGGGTTGAGG
>NC_051409.1:6976327-6976458 GCF_015228065.2 Penaeus monodon | reverse complement strand
GCGTTTAGTCTATGCACGCAATTCGTGTTGTTGTATTTTCTTTCTATCTCCTGTTTTATTGTTATGTATCCTGCTTAGCGTTTTCACATTTTAAAAAATTCCCTTGATTTTTTATATGTATTTCACGATCT
>NC_051409.1:6975758-6976203 GCF_015228065.2 Penaeus monodon | reverse complement strand
ATTTCACTTATACACTTGTTTTTCTCTTTTCACTTGTTCGGAGAGTCAGGTTATTTCAAGGTGAAGATTACGACTAAGCCCAAGTCACGTGGTATTTATGTGCTTTGCAACGCCCCCTTTCCTTCAGCGATTCGGACACGTTTTTGCGAAAAAAGTTTATTATTGAAATATCGATGGACCGAGAAAAAAAAGTGTTTCAATTGGTCCTCGATGGCTTAATTCCAGCTATTTTATTCCTTTTGCCTCAGGATTCTTGAAAACAGATAGAAAAAAAATGGGATAGAGAAAAGGGGAGAAAAATATATGAACTTATATAAAAAAAAGACGCGAATCCAAGTCGAAGCCACGAGGTCGAACGCGGGTTTTTTTGTGGTTGGCTGGACAATGGCGTTCGGACGATTGGTAAATTTTCTTATCTTGGGTTTTACGTGTAGGTGCGAGATAT
>NC_051409.1:6974846-6974936 GCF_015228065.2 Penaeus monodon | reverse complement strand
TTTCTCTTTTAAGAATATAAAAGAGGAGAGAATTTAGAGAGAGAAAAGAAAAAAAATAGGCTCGTTTCCCCTTCAAACTTTGTCTAAACC
>NC_051409.1:6974680-6974785 GCF_015228065.2 Penaeus monodon | reverse complement strand
CTACCCAGACACGTATTGAAATAGACCCGTCGCATGGAAATAATACCCGTCTCACTTTCATTATCTCATTTCGTGTTGTGTAATCAGTGTGGATGTTGGTGTATA
>NC_051409.1:6974406-6974608 GCF_015228065.2 Penaeus monodon | reverse complement strand
ACTTTCTTGTATGTGTGTTAATTTTATCGTGTTTATTAGTGTGTATGTAATGGAATTGGTGTTTTTTTTTTATATTATTATATGCTTTCTATTTAATTACGTGCAGAATGTGTTACTGTCAGCGTAACAAGTAATCTGTTTTATAAAATGAGTAACGTAACGAGTAATCTGTTTTATATATAAAAAATACGCACGCACCTTA
>NC_051409.1:6973705-6973941 GCF_015228065.2 Penaeus monodon | reverse complement strand
GTGGTTTTGGAAACCCGAATTCCGCGGTTTACCTGAGGGAAAGAAAGACACCGATTGCTCGAGTTAATATTAAATCTTTTTCCTTCGTTATTTGGTTGTAAAGCGTCTTTGTCGGAGCAGTAATAACGGTTATTATCATTCTCACCATAATCATTGTGATATCAAATCTCGTATTAGGAGTATTGTGTAAGGAAATCTAATATGGTCATTATTCTTGTGTATTGTTATTATTGCGA
>NC_051409.1:6973275-6973522 GCF_015228065.2 Penaeus monodon | reverse complement strand
CTACGTATTTTCGTATCCAACTTAATTTCGTTTTGTCGTCAATCTAAGATATTCGAACTAAAAAAAAGAAAAAAAAATATATATGAATAAATAAATAGAGAAATAAATAAATAATAGATAGATAGATAGATAAATAAATAAATAAATGAAATAAATAAATAAAATAAATGAATAATGAATTGAGGTTAAACGAGACCAAAAGAAAGTGAAATCTCTTAAGGAAATAAAAGCTTTAAAAACGAAATCC
>NC_051409.1:6972984-6973201 GCF_015228065.2 Penaeus monodon | reverse complement strand
TCTATTTTGAATATCCATTAGGCAGAACATCTTTAGAAAAGCGTTTTTTATTTAGTCTTTGAGCTGCCGAGTCGACGCTTTAGATCGCAGAAGGAACTCGGGGAGAAGACATCTTTTTCGCGCGCTCTCGGGGTAAGCGCCGGCGGAGGGATACGAACGCAGTTTTTTTTCCTTTTTTTTTATCATTAGTATTATATATATTTTTTTTATGTTGCTG
>NC_051409.1:6972260-6972624 GCF_015228065.2 Penaeus monodon | reverse complement strand
ATATTAGAGTTGCACAAAAAAAAGATAGTTAAACGTTTATGTATTCTTTTCTCTCTCTGTTTAATAACAGTTTCACTTTTTTTTTCTTGGTTTTGTAAACTGATAGAAACGGAAATCTTAACGTTTTATAATAGTGATACAACAAAAAGAAAACTTTATCGTAAGGATCACTGAAAGAAAAAAAAAAACTTTGATCTTTAAAAAAAAAAAAATGTGTCTTCGCAACTTAATGATATTATAATTGCTTTGCTGTTTTTGCTAATCTTAGCAATTGAAATGTAATATATATTTTCTTCTTTTCAATATTTTGAATAGAATAACAAAATATGTGTATATGTGCGTATGTGAAGGAGCGATGGTAGGA
>NC_051409.1:6971600-6971683 GCF_015228065.2 Penaeus monodon | reverse complement strand
ACATTCCTTACTCCCATCATTGCAAGAATTGAAAAGACGGTGTTTATTATATTCCTCGTCAAAAGCGTATCTACAAATCGCGT
>NC_051409.1:6971436-6971570 GCF_015228065.2 Penaeus monodon | reverse complement strand
CTTCCTCACCAATCAACGCCTTTTTTTTTTTTGGTAATGTGGGAGATATAATTATGCAGGTCTTTTTCTTTTTATTTCGGTGTTGCAGAGTTTTCAGTACAAACGTTAGGTCCCGGATGTTCCCCTCACTCATC
>NC_051409.1:6970819-6971003 GCF_015228065.2 Penaeus monodon | reverse complement strand
GCAATAAGAAGCATCAGAAGACATGAAACAGGATACTCAGAAAATAAAATAATCAGAAGGTAATAAGAGAGAAAAAAAAAGTAAAAGAAAATATAATAAAAGTAATCAAAAGAGGGAGAAGGAAAACAAACGAAGATAAGAGGGGATAGGAGTCTTTAAGGAATGCACTTTCTCATCTCAATTG
>NC_051409.1:6970623-6970783 GCF_015228065.2 Penaeus monodon | reverse complement strand
ATCCCTTCATAGCACAGTGCTCGTGAGTGTGTCCTCCCCCTATCGCGAACATTTGCTCACTGACCATGATGGACGGTTCGTATCATTATATCCGAACACGCGCTACGTCCGAATGCGTTCCTCGAATTCGGTCTATCCCGCGCGTACTCCCCGTCTCCAA
>NC_051409.1:6970123-6970581 GCF_015228065.2 Penaeus monodon | reverse complement strand
GCGGAATTGGGTATACGAAAGGGAAAAAAATCGTGCAGATGTTCTTAATTTTGATGCATATGATATTATGGTGCACATAAATCGCATATAATCCCCCCCCCCATACACACAACCGAAAGACACAACGCTTACGAAAATATATATTACTTCTTTCATATGTACCTCCTGCTCTTTTTTTTTGGCAACGTAACAAAAGTGCGGTTAAAAAGGTATAGAATCAAATGAAATTATAACATCATTCTAAAGTGCTTTGAAATTTTCTTGACTTATCTTACGCATCAGTAGATTTCAAATCATCATTAGTATTTTTAAAAAAATTAATTATTTCCCTCTCTACAGTTGGAAAAAAAAACAGCTGATTTTCCCATTACATAATAATAGGAAATTTTGCAATACCAGGTGTTCTCTTGCAACGTGAGTAGAATTGCTCTATTCACGGTCGTTATTAAACATTCACT
>NC_051409.1:6969876-6970061 GCF_015228065.2 Penaeus monodon | reverse complement strand
ACTGCATGGAGTACGTGACATGCAATTCAGTTTCATCTCTATGTTAATCAGTTTACTCATTATCTTTCTATGTGACCGTGAGATGGGAGTAAGAAAAGTCTAGACTGAAAAAAAGTCTATTTGTTTCTAAAAGACCGATTTTTAATATTATTATCAATTCAAGGCAAGCCAAGAAACCTGAAGTA
>NC_051409.1:6969325-6969415 GCF_015228065.2 Penaeus monodon | reverse complement strand
CATAATGTAACAATTGTGTTACGTAAGGTTTTGTGAAATATTTATTTTTTTCGCTGTTTTGCTGTTCACACCAGTATAGATACAGAATTT
>NC_051409.1:6968544-6968766 GCF_015228065.2 Penaeus monodon | reverse complement strand
CTAGGGATCCCGTATATAAACAGATCCCTAACTTCACAACAACAACAATCGTGTCTGAGTGCTTATGGACGCAATTACGGACACTAGACTGTCTCTCTCTCTCCTGTTCTCTTGTTCTCTTGTTATTTTGTTAATAGTCTGTTAATAATCTGTATTTTTCAACGTTATTTTTATTATTTTGCTCTAGAGACGAAGCGGAGTGGGGAAAATGGGAGATCTAAC
>NC_051409.1:6967540-6967733 GCF_015228065.2 Penaeus monodon | reverse complement strand
TAAGACCATTTATATGAACACACACATATAAGTAAATGATTTTTATTAATGTGTACTACGGAATAATATATAAACAAATATATATAAGTAAATAATGGTTAGTGATATCTATAAAAGAAAAATATATAACTAAATATGTATAGGTAAATGATCGTTAAATAACAGTTAAAGAAAAAGGAAGTGAAGGAACGAA
>NC_051409.1:6966897-6967039 GCF_015228065.2 Penaeus monodon | reverse complement strand
ACGAAAGAAAGAGACATTCACATACCCCCCTCCCCCTCTCTCCCCCCCAAACCAAGATCAATCACAAGCAATATTTCAGGTTCCACGAGAGACGGGGCCGGGGGGGGGGGGGCGAAGGGAGACAGGTTAGTCAGGCGTCTGC
>NC_051409.1:6966758-6966878 GCF_015228065.2 Penaeus monodon | reverse complement strand
AGCTAGGTCAGGCAAGGTCAGCAGCTGTCTTATACAGCGGGAGAGGGAACAGGTGTAGCGGTGGAAGTCAAGGGTCTTGTGTGGCGTTGGGCAAAGGACGCAACACACACACACACCTAC
>NC_051409.1:6965923-6966562 GCF_015228065.2 Penaeus monodon | reverse complement strand
TCAGAAAGAGAGGCAGATGCGTGCCTCTGTGCTTGCAATTTTCTCCACTAATTCCTTTCCTCCCGTGGCAGGCGTGTGGCGCGATGTGGTGGGCTGGGTTCCATGGGCGTGGCTGTGGCGGCGGGGCCTCGTGCTCCTGCTGGTGGGCGTGGTGGGCGTGAGCTTCCTGGTGCGGGAGCGCTCCCAGCTGAGAGGTGAGAGGAGCGTGTTGTGTCGAGTCGGCACCTCCATGTGATTTTGCCGCACGTGTTTTCTGTTTCCCTTTTGCGATGTGACGTCCTCTTCCCCGTCGCCCTCAGGCTCCATGCCCGTCGAGAGGTCCTCCGAGGTCGACTTCACGGCGCTGGAGGAGGCCGAGGCGTCGCCGGGGCTCACCACGCCAGGGCCGGTGGGCGGGAGCAGCGAAGAGGCGGCTCCCGACGTCCCCTGCGTCAGCCCTTCGCCGGTCCCTGCTCCTCCGCCGACCCCGTGCCCTCTGGATGTCTGCAGGAGACGCCGCAGCCTTGTCCTGACTGCCCCGAGTGCCCTGCGTGTCCGGACTGCCCCTCGGTTCCTCCTCCGCCCCCTCCCCCCACGTGCCCGCCCTGCCCGAAACCCATCCGGTGCCCCCTCCGCACGAGGACTCTGCCGTGCCCCAAG
>NC_051409.1:6965517-6965772 GCF_015228065.2 Penaeus monodon | reverse complement strand
CAAGCACTGCTTATCGAGGAGAAGGGCGCGGCGTCCCCGTCCCCTTCCCCTTCAAGGACGTCTTCCACCAGCTCTGCCGTGGCCGCCGTGCCCCCCGAGGCTCCCTCCTGCCGCCCCGGGCCAGAGGCGCTGCAGAAGCCTACCGACGGCGCCTGGCGAAGACTCTAGCTGACCTGAGAGGCAGATTTCCGCCTGGCTGGTAAGGCTATGAGATCCTCTTTCTCTTTAAGCTGTCTTTCAAATCCTCCCCATCCT
>NC_051409.1:6963649-6965449 GCF_015228065.2 Penaeus monodon | reverse complement strand
AAACACACTTTCAAACCAGCAAGCAAACACGTCCTCTTTCTCCCAAACGGACACTGAAAGCCAAACCATGCTAATCTTTACCCCTAAGCTTGACCCTTAGACCGCCAGATCTCTCACCCACCTCCGGTCTCCTCGTTCCAGGCCGGCGGGCGGTGGTGGACGCCAAGTGGTCGCTCGTGCTGCGGGGCCTCGTTCAGGAGCTCGACCCTCACGCCTCCTCCTCCTCGAACGTCTCGTGGGACTTCTCGGCTCGCCTTCCGTCCAGTCCACCCCCCTCCTCGGCCTCCTCCCCCGCGCCCACTCCCCTGCGTGGCCGCCACGTGTGCCCCGAGGTCTACCTGGGACGCCGCTACGATCACCCTTACAACCAACATGGCATGGAGACGACCAACTGCACGGGCGTCGCTCCTTTCCGCAGCGTCCTGACGGTTCTGCTGCCGGCGAGGTCGTGGGCGTCTGAGGACCTTGGATTCATCGTGGCGCGCATCAGGACGCTGTACGACATCCCCATCGTGGCCATACGAGCCGAGAGACCGAGCGAGGACCAGCGCGACGCCGGCGTCCGATACCTCTCAGCCCCAGCCAACGCCTCTGACGCAGATCTTCTCAACGAAGCCGTGAAGCTGGTGGAGACGCCCTTCGTGCTGCTGGCGGAGTCGCTGGCGCACTTCAGCAACCAGTCGTCGCTGGAGCGCCTCGTGCGGGTGCTGGACGACCTGGACCACGTGCAGGTGGCCGGGGGCGCCGCGAGGGACACGCAAGGCCACTGGAGCCACGGCTGTCTGCAGCAGCACATGGCCAACTACCAGGCCAAGTACACAATGGGCTACTACCACTCCAAGTACGAGTGCATGTACTGCGACGACCTCCTGACCCCCTTCGTCACCAGAACCAAGCTGCTTCACTCGCTCGCCTTCAGTGCCGGTCTCAGCGGACAGGCTGTGTACCGAGACTGGTTCGCCAAGGTGCGCGGCGCAGGCCACCTGGCCGTGCTCTGCCCCGACGTCATGTTCTTCGTCGGCGGCCACGTCAACATGACGGCCGACGACTGGCTCCCCGTGGCCCGCCGCTGGGTCCTGCAGAAGGTGACCTCCTTCTCGGGCGAAACCTTCCTGTTCCCGTGCGAGGACGTGGGCATCAAGTGCACCAACATCAAGGCGATAACCAAGTGGTACTTGCTGCCGCCGTGCTGCCTGGACGTCGCCATGGAGGACGTCCGCGTTCTGGTGGACTTCGCCGAGCGCGAGGGCCTCGAGTACGAGCTGCAGGCGGGCTCCGTCCTCGGCGCCCTCAAGTTCGGGTCGTACCTCCCCTGGGACATGGACCACGACGTGTACGTGGAGTGCAAACACTTCAAGAAGTGGACCCAAAAGTTCGGCGCCATCGTCAAGGGCAGGAACTGCACGCCGAAGGTCAAGTACAAGAACGTGTTCCTCAAGATCATCTGCCCTTCGTTCACCATGGACATCTTCTGCCGGGACGCGCTCAGCAGGAAGTTCCTCCCGAAGGAGTACGCGGACACACCCACATCCATCCTGTACGGCGGCCACTGGACCAAGGTCACGGCCAACCCCGGGCTCTTCGCCAGAAACAGCATTGGCCTGGAGGTCCTGAAGCATGTGCAGCACTCCAGCCACATCCTCAACGCCCAGAAGCGGAGAGGCACCAGCGCCGCCCCCGTCGGGAGGCCGGGCACGTGGCTCAGGTGTAAGACCCCCAACCACCACGCGTGCCTTGACAGGTTCCCCGCCGACGGAAACCTTCCTTTTGTCTTCCCGTGAATGGGTTCGGTCATATGGG
>NC_051409.1:6963380-6963622 GCF_015228065.2 Penaeus monodon | reverse complement strand
GCAATGTACACATTTATTTTGTCTGAGAAACCAAAGAAACAGGGAAGAATCTCACTTTAAAACGTTTCTCAACCTTCATTCATTTCCTCTCCATCACCAACACTCTCAGTTTCACTTTGCATATCAATCAGCATATCATATCCATATAAAAGAAACTCGGGTGCATCAAACTACTTATTGTACCAAGACAACATATGGTAGCTGTTGTAACCTATACGAAAATGCACCAGTAGGTTAGTCCT
>NC_051409.1:6962788-6963345 GCF_015228065.2 Penaeus monodon | reverse complement strand
TCTAGTGGTAGCATTAGAAAACGTAAATCATGTAGGTTAGCTTCACCCCCTCCATGGAAAATCATGTATTAAGTCATAGTGTAGAAACAGTATAACAGTGAGAATGTATAACTTCACAGAGACTAGAGATATATAAATGTATTTCGATCCAGTATAAATTTTCATAACGTAATCCTGGTGGAAGATATAGCATTGAAATAGATCTAATACTTCACAGAGACTAGATATATATAAATCCTGCATTTCGATCCAATACATAGACTCATCAGTCTAAAATCCTAACGTATTCCTGATGGAAGATATAACATTGAAACACGTCAGTTGTATATCCTGTTGTATGGAATATTTCGCTATCACACAATCCATATCTACGAGGGTCACATTTCGTGTTACAATGATTAATATTGTTATCTGGGTCGCAAGAAACAACAGTCTATCTAGATAGCATCTCTGATAAGTATTTTGTACGAGTGAGAAATATCCCTCTTGACATTTGATCATTCATGTCATGTTCTTCGAATACCGCTTGAAAGCTATGTCGTTTCTTCCTCGCGTTT